>NC_088403.1:29299057-29301557 GCF_034236695.1 Oncorhynchus nerka | reverse complement strand
AGTGTACGGAGCAGACGTATACGAAAGGACAGCAAAGGCTCTACTTTTGAAGGAAACTGAGCTCTTTTAACGTTGATCGTGTTCTATTGTCACTGTTTCATTGAAAGTGTATTATTTTGTTGTATCATCTGCTGGTCGGGGAAATGCTGATGTCTCTGAGAGAAATAGGTTAAGAAGAACGGTTAGCTCTGCTAGTAACGTGCTAGAGGTCAATCAGACAGGTCTGGAGGTCACTGAAGATATAAGAGCCCTCACAAAAGCCTGCAAGGTACTGACGGACCCCGGACATCCTCTTCACTGGGAGTCTGAGCTCCTCCACTCAGGGAGATGTTTCAGATGCAGCACGGGCAGAAAAGGAATAGCGCCAAACCATCTTTCATCCCAGCGGCAGTAAGGCTCCTGAATGTTTAAAACCATCAGTAGGACCAGTGGGCCGGCCAGCAGCTAATATAGCAGTTGACAGTGTGCTGATGTGTATAGTGTATATAGTTTACAGATGATCATTAATCACTCATGAACTGTACTTTCTACCTGTATTTATTGTCTGTATATGTGTCCTTTGTCTACCTTTCACTGTGTTTTTATGTCTGCACAGAGCCGCAGTCAACGTTTACCCCTTGGGGATAATAAAGTCATTATCTTTATTGATATATTTGTATTCTTTAACATTCAATTTGTACACTGGGTTCAATCAGATGGCAGCTTAGAGTTTCAAGTCTCAAAGTGTATTTGCGTGTGCACAGGATACATGTATTAAACAGTACAGTGAAATACTTACTCGAGGGCTCTTTCTCAACAATGCAGGGAAATAATAATAATAATAATAATATAAAATATAATTTAAAAAACAGATATGGTATGGTATGATACAAGCTGAAGAAACATGAGAAGGCAAGTATATACAGGTCAGCATCTTACTCAATGTGCAGGGGTACTGGAGTGGTTGAGGTGGTTTATACATAAAAAGTGACTGGTAGTAGGATATACATTCAAACAGGGCTAAAAAGTGACTGGTAGTAGGATATACATTCAAATAGGGCTGAAAAGTGACTGGTAGTAGGATATACATTCAAACAGGGCTGAAAAGTGACTGGTAGTAGGATATACATTCAAACAGGGCTGAAAAAGTAGCAGGATATACATTCAAACAGGGCTGGTAGTAGGATATACATTCAAACAGGGCTGAAAAGTGACTGGATATACATTAGGGTAGGATATAGGATTACATTCAAACAGGGCTGAAAAGTGACTGGTAGCAGGATATACATTCAAACAGGGCTGAAAAGTGACTGGTAGTAGGATATACATTCAAACAGGGCTGAAAAGTGACTGGTAGTAGGATATACATTCAAACAGGGCTGAAAAGTGACTGGTAGTAGGATATACATTCAAACAGGGCTGAAAAGTGACTGGTAGCAGGATATACATTAGCAGGATATACATTCAAACAGGGCTGAAAAGTGACTGGTAGTAGGATATACATTCAAACAGGGCTGAAAAGTGACTGATAGTAGGATATACATTCAAACAGGGCTGAAAAGTGACTGGTAGCAGCAACATATACATAGTTATGTTATTCTAATGGCAATATATACATGTAAACAGGAGGAATAGTGACCAGTAGCAGGATCAATAGATAGATACTAATGATATTGGCAATCAATAATCAATGAACGACAGCGTAATGGAAGTAATAAATAAATACAAAATTTAGCAGCAGGGTAGGTGTGAGGGGGAGTGTGCGTGTGGGTTGTAAGTGTGTGGGGTCAGTAATGAGTGTGAGTGAGGGTGTATGTGAGTATGTGTTTGTGCATGTGAGTAAGAGTGAAGGTGTCTTTTTCTGAGTGGGTAGGGCCCTGTGGATGGGCGTAGAGTCCGTGTGGATCATCTGTGGGAGAGGTAGATCAGTAGTTGTTAGCCATTTAACAGAACAGTGCTCCTCCCAGGAAATGGAAAACCAGCTTCCTGTCTAAGTCATCCCAGTTCCCATTATATTTTTCCACACGTTCTTCCCGGGCCGTCTCCATCCCCTTTCCAGGGACTTTTTCCTCAGAAATATGCAGCTCGGGAGCTGATTGGATGATGAGTGTATAATCGTCGGTGGCGAGGGTTATTTTTGTCAGGCAGGGGAGGATGGTGTGGGCTGACGAGGTGCGTAATTGCTTCCGATTTTGGGGAGGAAACGAGATGTAAATGAGCTAATTATGTGTCCTTAACGAGGGCAAACAACATTGACAGTCTAGCCCTGGTAACCGGCGTGGTATTTATAGCCCATAATAACCTAAAGTGGGACTGGCTTGAAACGTCGTCGAGGGAATGCGAGCCGTCTGAACAACGCTGCTGTTGTTTTGGTTGGGCTGTGTTTTAGAATAAACCCATTTGACTTGGATGCTCTGAAGAGAGATGAATATTAAAATGAGGCATATTGACTCGGCGGAGCGGCAAGAATGTGGCGTTGGCCCAACGGGCATGTGCCGAGTGTGTTGAACCCCAACAATGA
>NC_088403.1:29294057-29296557 GCF_034236695.1 Oncorhynchus nerka | reverse complement strand
CAGCTGTCTTTCGTTGTCTCTGATTGGGGATCATGTTTAGGCAGCCTTTTCCCACCTGTTTGTTGTGGGATCTTGTTTTTGTGTAGTTGCCTGGGAGCACTGCATTTGCTGCACGTTTCGTTACTGTAACGGATGTCGTCGGGAGAAAGACAGGAGGACCAAAGCGCAGCGTGGTAAGTGTTCATGATAATGTTTAATTAAAACTCAGAACACTAAACAATAAATGACAACGTGAATTTACAAAACCGAAACAGTACTGTGTGGCCCAAACACTCACACGGAAACTAACACCCACAAACCAAAAGTGAAACCCAGGCTACCTAAGTATGATTCTCAATCAGGGACAACAATTTGCAGCTGCCTCTGATTGAGAACCATACTAGGCCAAACTCAAAACCCAACATAGAAAAACAAACATAGACTGCCCACCCCAACTCTGCTCTGACCATACTAAAACAAAGACAAAAAACAAAGGAAATAAGGTCAGAACGTGACAGTACCCCCCAAAGGTGCGGACTCCGGCCGCAAAACCGGAGTAGGGGAGGGTCTGGGGAGGGTCTGGGTACGCGTCTGTCCGCGGTGGCGGCTCTGGCGCAGGACGTGCAACCCACTTCACCATAGTTTTTTTGCGCCTCTTAGCCCGCCTCTGTGGCCTCTTTAGAGCGGCGACCCTCTCCGCCGACGTTGGACCGGGGACCCACTCCACGGGTCCCAAATGGACGTGAGATTCCGGCATCGCCTGGCTGAGTAATGGCTCTGGCAGCTCCTGGCTGGCTGACGGCTCTGGCAGCTCATGGCTGACTGACGGCTCTGGCAGCTCCTGGCTGACTGACGGCTCTGGCTGCTCCTGGCTGACTGGCGGCTCTGGCGGCTCTGGTGGCTCCTGGCTGACTGACGGCTCTGGCGGCTCCTGGCTGACTGACGGCTCTGGCGGCTCCTGGCTGACTGGCGGCTCTGGCGGCTCCTGGCTGACGGGAGACTCTGGCGGCTCAGGACAGACGGGAGACTCTGGCAGCGCTGGGCAGGAGGAAGGCTCTAGCAGCACTGGACAGGTGGGAGCACCTATAGGGAGAAGACGGAGAGACAGCCTGGTGCGGGGGGCTGCCACCGGAGGGCTGGTGCGTGGAGGTGGCACCGGATAGACCGGATCGTGAAGGTGCACTGGAGACCAAATGCGCTGAGCCGGCTTCATGGCACCTGGCTCGATGCCCACTCTAGCCCGGCCGATACGAGGAGCTGGGATGTACCGCACTGGGCTATGCACACGCACTGGGGACACCGTGCGCCTCACGGGCATAACACTCACGGCATAACACGGTGCCTGCCCGGTCCCTCTCGCTCTCCGGTAAGCACGGGGTGTTGGCTCAGGTCTCCTACCTGACTTAGCCACACTCCCCGTGTGCCACCCCCCCAATACATTTTTGGGGCTGCCTCTCGGGCTTCCTTGCCATCCGTGTTCCCTCGAAGCGCTGGCTCCCATTACCTGCTGCCTCCGCTCTCCTGGCTGCCTCCACTTGTTCCCATGGGAGGCGATCTCTTCCAGCCAGGATCTCCTCCCATGTGTAGCAACCCTTGCCGTCCAAAATGTCCTCCCATGTCCAGGAGTCCTGAGCTCGGTGCTGCCTGTTACCACGCTGCTCGGTCCTTTTTGGTGGGTGTTTCTGTTACGGATGTCGTTGGAAGAAAGAGAGGTGGACCAAAGCGCAGCGTGGGAAGTGTTCATCATGATGTTTAATTAAAACTCAGAACACTAAACAATAAATGACAACGGGAATTTACAAAAACCGAAACAGTACTGTGTGGCCCAAACACTCACACGGAAACAAACACCCACAAACCAAAAGTGAAAGCCAGGCTACCTAAGTATGATTCTCAATCAGGGACAACAACTTGCAGCTGCCTCTGATTGAGAACCATACTAGGCCGAACTCAAAACCCAACATAGAAAAACAAACATAGATTGCCCACCCCAACTCACGCCCTGACCATACTAAAACAAAGACAAAAAAACAAACAAAGGAACTAAGGTCAGAACGTGACAGTTACGCGTTATTCTCCATATTAATGCCCATGATTTTGGAATGAGATGTTCGACGAGCACGTGTCCACATACTTTTGGTCATGTAGTGTATATTATACTGCATTTTATTTTCTAACTGTTTTAGGGGCAGCACCAGTCAATAACCAATTTCATTTCCATGTCTGGATATTTGTTGTACCACAGCTCTCAAGATTGTCTGTCCAGAGAGGAGTAGAATGAGTGAGAGAAAAAGAGAGGGAGGAGAGGAGAGACATTCTTGACACTTCAAGTGACCATGTGAATTTAAATCCCTGTCAGTTGTACTGCCAGAGAGTGTTTTTCTGGTTTGTAAAGTTTATTTTACTTTTGACAATAAGTTTAAAGTACCATGTTTACAGAGGTAAAATAGGATTATTTATCCAGTCTAATTTGAAGCAGTAGGCTCTCCCTCTTCCCCCCCTTTCTCTCTCTCTGTTTCCC
>NC_088403.1:29224057-29291557 GCF_034236695.1 Oncorhynchus nerka | reverse complement strand
TTTCTGTGTGGGTGTGTGTATTCCCTATGAATGTGTGTGTGTTGTCGACATCTCTCTCTCTCTCTGCGCTGCCTGGCCATTGCCTCTGTGGGATTTTCTCCTTCTCTCCCCTGGCGATGCCCCCTCCCACCCCCAGCCCAGCCCAGCCTGAGCGGCATTCCTTCACGGGTTCACTGGCAAAGCTCAAGTGGCTCCCTCTTAACAGCCCCTAATCACTCCGAGCCTTAATCATAAGCCACTTTTGAAGTAATAGTCAATTTGCTGTGAGTCCACCGTTTAACAGAACAACTTTTACATAGTGGGTCTGCGAGCCAGGCAGGGAGAGATGTATAGATAGCAGGGCCCTGTCGATGGACGGTTGTTTTTTGAAGCACTCTTATACGCACAGACGCACAGAAACAAACACATACCGTTTTGTTAAATATTACTGTCATTTTTTATTTGAGTAGAATTTGTGGTCCTGTATGGTTCAGTTGGTAGAGCATGGGGCATGCACCGCTAGGGTTGTGAATTTGATTCACCGGTGCCACCCACATGTAAAATGTAAGCACGCATGACGTTAAGTTGCTTTGGATGAAAGCATCTGGTAAATGTCATATATTATAATAAATAGACAGTTACAATTATGTGAGAAGGTTAATGTTTTCTCCCCTCAGGTTATTTGCGCAACCCCAGAAAGGGAGTGTGTGTGTGTGTGTGTGTGTGTGTGTGTGTGTGTGTGTGTGTGTGTGTGTGTGTGTGTGTTACAGTATATTGGGGGTAACACTGGTTGTTATGATAGATCTGCTACTGAGTGAACAGAGAGCAGGTGATGGAGATAAGACATGGAAAAGCTTATCTTTGAAAAGTGTGTGTGTGTATGTGTGTGTGTGCTTGTGTTTGTGTGTGTGTGTGTGCATGTAATTGCGTGCATATGGATGATGACAGCGCGACAGGAAGCACGTGGCGTTCGAACCCTTTACCTCATCACCTCACCTGCACAGTCTGAATCAGATTACTCACAGTGTTACACTATGAGTGTGTGTGGGGGCGTTTCGACTGTCTACTTGTGTTGATGTGTATGTGCGCATGCATGTGAATATGTGTGTATAACTGTCCATGAATCAGGTATAAAAAGCTTGGGGCCTCCGTTGGCCAATGTTTATTGTTTACGGTTCTCCGGGTGGCGCCAGGCCCTGAAAAAACAGAAGCTGAAAAACACTTTGTTTTGGGGGAAGGCAGGGTCCTACTGCGGTTCTGTAATCACCAGGGCTATCAGGTCCCTCATCTCATTACAGAGAGGGAGGGAGGACATAAAAGGTGTTTTATTCCACACTGAGTGCACAGGGAAGGAGGCAGAGAGAGGGTGAATGGGAGGGTGCGTGCATAGTGCTCACACAGGAGATGTGGGTGCTTGGCTGTGTATCTGCCTCGATACACCCTCCATGCAACCCCTCCTCTCTCCCCATCTCTCTCCCGTGTCCCCCAGCTTCGGTCTACTGCTGCCCCGGCCCAGGAGTCAGTCTGACTAGGTTGGGTTTGGAAGGGGGGGAAGGGGGGTACCCTTGCTACCATTCTTTCCCCCTGCCCCCTTCTCACCCTCTCTGTCGCCTCCTCTACTTGTGTTTCAGTTCAAATCCCTGCTCTGTTTGGGCTGGGGGAATAAGGACAGAGACAGTCTGGGTTTACAGCATGAGAGATTTAAGCAATAAAGCACGTGGGGGTGCAGTATATGGCCAATATACCACGGCTAAAGTCTGTGATATATTGTAGTTACATCTGTTTTATACAGTGTCTAATACAGATGTACCTACTGCTACTGCTACTACTACTGCTACTACTACTGCTATTACTACTACTACTACTACTGCTCCTGCTACTACTACTACTACTACTACTACTACTACTACTACTACTACTGCTACTGCTACTACCACTACTACTACTACGACTACTACTACTGTTGCTACTACTACTACTGCTGACACTGCTACTACTGCTGCTACTGAAACTACTACTACTACTACTACTACTACTGCTGCTAGTACTACGACTGCTGTTGCTACTACTACCACTACTACTACTACTGCTACTGCTACTACTACTACTTCTGCTACTGCTGTTGCTACTACTACCCCTATTACTACTACTACTGCTGCTACTACTACTACAGCTGCTGCTCCTACTGCTGCTACTACTACTACTGCTGCTGCTACTACTACTACTACTACTACTACTACTACTACTACTACTACTACTGCTACTACTACTACTACTACTACTGCTACTGCTACTGCTGCTGCTACTGCTACTGCTACTACTACTGCTACTACTACTACTACTACTACTACTACTACTGCTACTACTACTACTACTACTACTGCTAATACTACTACTACTGCTGCTACTGCTACTACTACTACTACTGCTACTACTACTACTACTACTACTACTGCTGCTACTCCTACTGCTGCTGCTACTACTACTACTGCTGCTGCTACTACTACTACTACTACTACTACTACTACTACTACTACTACTACTACTACTGCTACACTATTATCAGTAACATGTCATTCAGAATAACCCCACACATCACGTCTACCACTCGCCTGAAGTCGAACAAAGTCCTTTATGGTGCGGAGACGTGTGGAGGGCGTTTGGTGGAGCGACTGAGCGGCCTATTTTCAGAGCCATTAGTGAGAACGGTGTATAATTCACTCTTTATTCATCTATCTGCATTAGGACCTAATGAATCACGACCACTAGGTATTGTTCCACACTTCTCTATCTTAACGTTGCTCACCATCCCACACACACTCAGGTGTAGAACATCATTATGGCAGCGTTCCAATTGATGAGGAGTATTATACTAGCAAATAGATTTAGCCTTCGTCGAGACATTACTGCGCAAAGAAAGGGAAGAAAGGAAAGACAGAATCATCAACAACTTTATTCCAATCAGCATATCTTCAGTTGAATGAGTAAAAGAATCATACCAAAAAGAAAACGGAGGCTCAAATCGCATTTTTTCCCTCCCCCATCATGAAAAGTTACCGATTAGCATGAAAGCCGTAAATTGAATTCTCTTTTTAATTTAAGTAATAATTGATTCGACATTTCGGAGCACTTCAAAGGCAGTTTGCCCCCAAGGCTCTGCTGTAAATCACAGTGTAAAGCAGTGGGTTTACCTTTAGCTGGGAGTCTAGTGTACCCTCTGCTTTCTTCTCCAACCATCTCTCTCTCTCGCTTTACCCCTCTCTTTCCCTTTCTGTCTACTGTATACCCTCTGAAATGGAAGGCAAGGTTTATTTAAGTTAGTGTGAACTCTGTTGTTTAAAAAATATATATATTTAACCTTTATTTAACTAGGCAAGTCAGTCAAGAACAAATTCTTATTTTTAATGACGGCCTAGTTAACTGCCTGTTCAGGGGCAGAATGACAGATTTGTACCTTGTCAGCTCGGGGATTTGAACTTACAACCTTCCGGTTACTAGTCCAACTTTCTAACCACTAGGCTACCCTGCTGCCATGTATGTGTATGTACCTGCGTGTGTGTGTGTGTGAGTGACGACGTGTGTGTGTGCGTATGTATGTGCATGTGTGAGTGACGACGTGTGTATGTGTGTGTGTGTGTGTGTGTGTGTGTGTGTGTGTGTGTGTGTGTGTGTGTGTGTGTGTGTGTGTGTGAGTGACGACGTGTGTGTGTGTGTACATCTGCAGTCCTACCTCACTGGTTCAGGCTCACTGGTATATTGTAACACTACAAAGGGTCCTGTCTGATTACCAGTAAATGTGGCTACACACAGTTAGCCTGCCTCCATTATAACTCTTTTCACTTCCTTGTTTCGTTTATTTATTTTTCCTCAGGAAATGCCTTCTTGTCTGTCTGACTCTGTTGTCTGTTTCATGCTTTACTGGGCGGCTGGTTTTGGGACAGATGGGAGAAGGGAGTTTTGATGTGTAAATACTCAGTTCAACAAAGTCAAGTCGCTATCGCTTGGGGGAGAGGAGAGTTGGTCTCATAAGCCCCCACCACATGCACCAACTGCTTGGCTGACTCATTGTTGCTCATCATTCAAACAACTGTCTGTAAAGTTATTTCAAAGTGAAAGAGCAGTGTATAGTTAGCAGTGTCAAGAAATCTATGTCACCTGCTCTTTTAGTCTACACTCATATTCGCCTTTACAAAGTATTTCATGTATGTATTTGTTAGCTTGTAAATATGTTATTTTTTTGCTAAGTTATTCATGGCATTGCTGATTGTGCCTGTCACCCGTAATGAGGGGCTTTGTAATTGTTAAGTAATTAGAACTGTCATCCTCATAATCTATGATGAAAAGGTCTCTCTCTGCTCCACCACTGTCTCTCTTTCTACTCTCTCTCTGTCTCCCTCACTTTCTCTCTTTCCCTCTCTCACTCTTGTTTCTCCTCCTGCTCCCCTCTCTCTCCCTCTCTCCTTCCCTCCATCTCTCTGCCTCCCAGTACCCAGGGCTGATTATTAGAGCTAAGGCAGGCAGGGGGGCCTGAGGGGGAGGAAGGGGCAGGCAGGGGGAGGAAAGCAGACCTTATCTCAGACAATTAATCAGAGACACTCATATTGCGGGACAATTATTCAAAGCTCAGTCCTGCATAACTCGCTGCCCACAGTTCCACAGTGCTCCTGATCTTTCCATCCCCCCCGGACTGGAAGGTCAGGCAAGTGAGAGGAAGGTGGTTCTGAGAGGGAAAGGGCCTACTGTGTCTGTGTGTGTGTGTGTGTGTGTGTGTGTGTGTGTGTGTGTGTGTGTGTGTGTGTGTGTGTGTGTGTGTGTGTGTGTGTGTGTGTGTGTGTGTGTTTGTGTGGGTGTGTGTTTATGTTTATGTTTGTGTGAGTGTGTTTGAGTAGAATAAAGCCAACAAGGTTAAAGTCATTCAAAGTCTTTTCCAGAGGGTTTTGTCTTTGAAGACGTCTATTCCTGTTGTTTACATGTTGTTATAGTTTCTGCCCGTTGGTGAAATGGGTGTGGATATGTGTGTGTGTATGTGTGTCTAGGGTGTGTGTTTGTTTAATGGCTCTGTGCTCTGTTCTTGGTGCCCAGGGCCAACAACATTACCCACATTCCTCAGTGGCAGCAGGGTGGCTCGCCTTACACCAGCCAAACAGGAAGAGGAAATAGCTACACTGCCCAACGTTTATCTCCCAGAGAGACCTACAGTGTATTCAGAAAGTATTCACACTTCTTGATTTTTTTTCCACACTTTGTTGTGTTACAGACTGAATTTAAAATGGATTAAATTGAGATTTTGTGTCACTGGCCCACACACAATACCCCAAAATTTCAAACTGAAATTTTGTTTTGAGAAATGTTAACAATTAATTTAAAAGGAAAAGCTGAAATGTCTTGAGTCTAGAGGTATTCAACCCCTTTGTTATGGTAAGCCTAAAAGGTTCTGGAGTAAAACCTGGCTTAACAAGTCACATAATAAATTGCATGGACACCTTGTGCGAAAATAGTGTTAACGTGATTTTTGACCTCGTCTCTGTACCCCACAGATACAATTATCTGTAAAGTCTGAGGATGGATCAACAACATTGTAGTTACTCAACAATACTAACCTAAATGACAGAGTGAAAAGAAGGATGCCTGTACAGCATAAAAATATTCCAAAGCATGCATCCTGATTGCAATAATATACAAAGGTAAAACAGCAACATAATTGGCAAAGAAATTATTATGTTCTGAATAGAGTTATGTTTGGGGCAAAACACATCTCTGAGTATCACTCTTCATTTTTTCAAGCATGATGGTGGCTGCATCATATTATGGGTATGCTTGTCATTGGCAAGGACTAGGGAGGTGTTTTTTAGGATAAAAAGAAACGAAATAGAGCTAAGCACAGGCAAAATCCTAGAGGAAAACCTGGTTCAGTCTGCTTTCCAACAGAAACTGGGAGACAAATTCACCTTTCAGCAGGACAATAACCTGAAACACAAGGTCAAATATACACTGGAGTTGCTTACCAAGCTGACATTTAAAGTTCCTGAGTGGCCTCATTACAGTTTTGACTTAAATCGTCTTGAAAATCTATGGCAAGACTTGGAAGAGGCTGTCTAACAATGATCAACAATCAACTTGATTAGAGCTTGAAGAATTAAAAAAAGGAATAATTGACAAATATTTTACAATCCAGGTTGCAAACTCTTAGAGACTTACCCAGAAAGACTCTTTAATCGCCGCCAGCTTTAATCGCCGCCACAAGTGCATCTACAAAGTATTGACTCAGGGGTGTGAATACTTATATAATTACGCTTTAAGTGAGTGGAACTAGACGATGGCGCCGACAGAGAGGGTCGCCTCGCTTCAGGTCCTTAGGAAACTATGTAGTTATTTGTTTTTTTTTATGTGTTATTTCTTACATTGTTTGCCCAGGAAATCTCAAGTGTTATTACATACAGCCGGGAAGAACTATTGGATATAAAAGCGATGACAACTTACCAACATTACGACCAGGAATACCTCTTTCCCGAAGCGGATCCTTTGTTTGGACCTCCACCCTGGACATGCGATCTTATCCCAGAGGCTTACCCAAAACGGAGTGGCCTACTGGTCAGACTCAGAAGGTGAGCACACCATGCTCCGCTCCTGAGCATATTACTCACCAATGTCCAATCTCTAGATGACAAGGTGGAGGGAATTAGGGCACAAGTGGCCTTCCAGAGAGACATCAGAGATTGTAACATTCTCTGTTTCACAGAAACATGGCTCACTCGGGATATGTTGTCATAGTCGGCGACTGAAACAAACATCTCTCTGGTAAGAAGAAGGGCGGGGGTGTATGCCTTATGATTCACGACTCATGGCATAATCACAACAACATACAGGAACTTAAGTGCTTTTGTTCACCTGACCTAGAATTCCTTACAATCAAATGCCGACCGCATTATCTACCAAGAGAATTCTCTTCGATTATAGTCACAGCCGTGTATACTGGGCTCTATGTAAACTGGAAACCATACATCCTGAGGCTGCATTTATTGTAGCCGGGGATTTGAACAAAACTAACCTGAGAACGAGACTTCCTAAATTCTATCAGCATATCGAATGCATGTCAGAATGGTTCAGATAATAACTACAGAACGAAGCCAACATCAACGTGAGCTTTGGTTGCGAATGGTATGAACTTTAAACTCTTATTCACTACAGAAGTAATATCTCCTAGCCGTTGAGTTAGCAACCGCAGCTGCAAACGCAGGTTAGGAAGGAACAGACAGAGTATCCCATCTACCACACAACGATGTTACTACAACGTATCCAATTGACCACCAGAGACATTCTTCAAAGGACAAAGGACTCGGTTTGGTACCACGGCCTTCCATCTACCACCAACCTACTGAAGCGCAGTTCAGAGTAAATATTTATTGCATTTTCCTTTTCCAAATGGGCGGTAATTTAGAATGCATAAGATACTGTATTTACGATAGCACAGCTTTGCCTTTGTTCTTTTCTTCCCGCTCTTTCACTCAACCCAGCCCCTTTTCCTTTGTGTAACAAGCTGCCATATCTGTTCCGCCCGCTAGGGATGTTTTCCTATGATGATGTAATTTGTAATCAAGTTATGATTTAATTAGGTGTATGTGTGATTCTGTGTGAATAGTTAGGTATTTAGTAAATAAATAATTAAACCCAATTTTCTATTGCTGATTCAAATTGTTAGCCAGGATTCTTGCAGATAAAAGGATTTACAACTTTCAGATGAGACTGAATTAAGGTGACGATTGATATGGACGGCTATTGATGTAAAATATTACTAGGTCTTCAAGAGTTTATTCGGAAGATAACAGCTCTATAAATATTATTTCGTGGTGCCCGACTCTCTAGTCAATTACATTTACATGATTAGCTCAATCAGGTGATATTAATTACGGAGAAATTATTTTATAGTATAGCATGTCATATCACTTAATCCGGCATAGCCAAAGACACGACACAAGGCTGCCGGCCCAGGAGGCATCCCCAGCCGCGTCCACAGAGCATGCGTAGAACAGCTGGCTGGCGTGTTTACGGACATATTCAATTAATCCCTATCCCTGTCTATTGTCCCCACATGCTTCAAGATGGCCACCATGGTTCCTGTTCCCAAGAAAGCTAAGGAAACGGAACTAAATGACTATCACCCCGTTGCACTCACTTCTGTCATCATGAAGTGATTTGAGAGACTAGTCAAGGAGCTTATCACTTCCACCCTACCTGATACCCTAGACCCAGTCCAATTTGCTTACCTCCCCAATAGGTACACTGATAATGCAATCACAATCACACTGCATACAGCCCTATCCCATCTGGACAAGAGGAATACCTATGTAAGAATGCTGTTCATTGATTACAGCTCAGCATTTAATACCATAGTACCCTCCAAACTTGTCATTAAGCTCGAGACCCTGGGTCTGGACCCCGCCCTGTGCAACTGGGTCCTTGACTTCCTGACGGGGCGCCCCCAGGTGGTGAAGGTAGGAAGCAACATCTCCACCCCGCTGATCCTCAACACTGGGGCCCCACAGGGGTGCGTTCTCATCCCTCTCCTGTACAGCCTGTTCCCCCATGACTCTCACTCAACGTCAACAAAACAAAGGAGATGATTGTGGACTTCAGGAAACAGCAGAGGGAGCACCCCTCCATCCACATCGACGGGACAGTAGTGGAGAAGGTGGAAAGTTTTAAGTTCCTCGGCATACACATCCCGGACAATCTGAAATGTTCCACTCACACGGACAGCGAGGCCGAAGAAATTTGGCTTGAGTTTAAGTTTTAGTTTATTTTTACAGGGACAGTGCACATTAATCAACGTTTCAGTAAAAGTGCCGGTTTTAGCCAGCCGGCTCATTTTCAACCGCACTCCCTGGGCAGGTTATTAATAAAAACAATTACAATATAGACAATCATTGATCAGTGAGCACAGGACAAGCAAGACATAGCATATAGACAGAGAAACATAGGACAAGCAAGATGTAGCATACAGACAGAGCAACATAGAACAAAAAGCAGCATGCCAAAATTCATAAAAGCAACAAAGTGTTTCCACACCTCACAAGCTACAGACAACAGACAACATGGAAAGCGGCAATACACAGCTAGGGATTATGATCACAAATCTGATTGACCTGTAGCCTTGTATTCATACATTTTGTGAAAGTGTGATATGTGGTGCAGTTATGTGTGTCTGATGGCAATGTATTCCAGACATGGGAAGCTCTCACAGAGAAAGCGGATTTACTAAAGGTGCTTATCCTTAAGAACTATACAGTCACCTCTCATGGCAGACCTTGTGGATCTGCTGCCATACGTTTGGGTTTTCTGTTTAACAAAAATACTGAGTGGAGGGGGAGCCAGGCCATTTAGGATCTTGAATACAAGACATGCATCAGTGTATTGCACAATATTTTCCCAACTCAGGAGCTCATGCTTTCTGAGGATGTAACAGTGATGATGGCTATTGGGCTTCCTATCAAGCACTTTGAGAGCCTGTTTGTAGACAGACTGAATAGGTTTTAATGTTGTACAGCAAGATTGGGCCCAGCTAGTCAAGCAGTATGTTAAGTGGGGGAGAATCATAGATTTGAAGTACAGTTTTGCTACCTCTGTAAGCAGACAATTTCGTATAAATCGGAAATTAGCTAGCTTGAATTTGGTTATCTGATTTTTTTCACATGCTTTTTAAAAGAGAGGTTGGAATCAAGTATGATGCCAAGGTACTTAAAATCAGATACCACCTGGAGCTTCTCCCCTGACACATAGACATCTGGCTTAGTAGCATCTGTTGCCCTCTTTGTGAAAAACATGCAAACAGTTTTTTTCACATTGAGATGCAAACCCGAGTCACTGAGCCACTTTGAAACCTGGACCATTACAGTAGTGAGTTCTTGTGCAGCTTGTTGTTTTCTCTTTGCCTGCACATATATCACTGTATCATCTGCATACATTTGAACTTCAGACCCAGTACAGACAGAAGGCAGATCATTAATGTGCAGGCTGAACAGAAGGGGCCCCAGTATTGACCCCTTGGGGCACGCCCACATCATAGCTAAGAGTGGGCGACAGCTCATTGCTCACTCTGACACACTGACTCTGACACACTGAGCTTGTCACCTAAAACACTCACAAACTTTTACAGATGCACAACCGAGGGCATCCTGTCGGGCTGTATCACCGCCTGGTACGGCAACTGCAACGCCCTCAACTCATCACCGGGGGCGAACTACCTGCCCTCCAGGACAACTTTAATAATGTTTACATATCCTACATTACTCATCTCATGTGCATATACTGTTCTATACCATCTTGCCTATGCTTATCACTAGTCACTTTAAACAACGCCACTTTAATAATGTTTACATATCCTACATTACTCATCTCATATGTTTAATACTGTGTTCTATACCATCTACTGCATCTTAACTATGCCGCACAGCCATCGCTCATCCATATATGTATATGTACATATTCATCCCTTACATTTGTGTGTATTTTTTTAACCTTTATTTAACTAGGCAAGTCAGTTAAGAACAAAGGAACAGTGCCTCTGTTCATGGGCAGAACGACAGATGTGTACCTTGTCAGCTCGGGGATTTAAACTTGCAACCTTCCGGTTACTAGTCCAACACTCTAACCACTAGGCTACCCTGCCGCCCCATAAGGTAGTTGTTGTGAATTTGTTCGATCACTTGTTAGATATTACTGCATTGTCGAAACTAAAAGCACAAGCATTTCACTACACTTGTATTAAAACTTCTTAGGGCATCCCGCTAGCGGGACAACTTCCGGTGAAAATGGAGGGCGCGCAATTCAAATAAATAATCATAGAAATGATGGATATTAAACATTTAGGTAAATATAAGTGCCTTATGTCGGTTGAAAGCTTAAATTCTTGTTAATCTAACTGCACTGTCTGATTTACAGTCGATATTACAGCGAAAGCCTGCCATGAGATTGTTTGAAGATGGCTCCCCACATCAAAATATTTTTCCACCGGCACAGGTTTCATTCACAAATTTACAAATAGCGATTAAATATTAATTAAATATTTGAAATATTAACTTTTTGAAAATCTTCCTCTGATTTGTCATCCAAAGGGTCCTAGCTATTACATGTAGTGTCGTTTTGTTAGATAAAATCCTTCTTTATATTCCAAAAAGTCAGTTTAGTTGGCACCATCGATTTGAGTAATCAACCCGTTCAACACGCTGTAACGGCGTTCTTCGTTTGTCGAAAGAGAGGACCGAAATGCAGCGTGGTGGTTACTCATGTCTTTAATGAAGAAAAAAGCGATACATGAAATAACTATATAAATACAAAAACAACAAACGGAACGTGAAACCTAATACAGCCTATCTGGTGAAACTACACAGAGACAGGAACAATCACCCACGAAATACACAGTGAAACCCAGGCTACCTAAATACGGTTCCCCATCAGAGACAACAAGAATCACCTGACTCTGATTGAGAACCGCCTCAGGCAGCCAAGCCTATACTAGACACACCCCTAATCAACCACAATCCCAATGCCTACAAAAACCCCAATAAGACAATACAATAACCCCATGTCACACCCTGGCCTGAACAAATAATTAAAGAAAACACAAAATACTAAGACCAAGGCGTGACACACGCAGAGAAAGGAATCCAAAAATCTACCCCTAAACTTTGTTTCAACAAGTCAAAATACGTTCCTATTTACTCCACCCTAAAATGTAATCAAACTATAATATTTCTTACAGAAAGAAGTATGTACAATAGGAAACAGATTTTAGGAGGTGCATCCTTTCTTCATGGTTTGCGCAAACACGAATTACCAAGACTGTCCCTGTACTAAAACTGATATTTCTTCTTCGTTTTTGAAGTTACAAGTCTAAAACCTTGAACATAGACTGCTGACACCCTGTGAAAGCCATAGGAATTGCATCCAAGGAGCTAATTTCCAGTATGCCCTTATACTTTCAACATTTAACATGAACATTTAAGTCATTTAGCAGACGCTCTTATCCAGAGCGACTTACAAATTGGTGCTTTCACCTTCCATTATAAGAGCATGGTCTCTCCCAAAAAATAAAATCACTTTGGTTTTTCTTTGGATTTTCTCCTATTTTATTTATTGTGTTATATTCTCCTACATTATTTTAACATTTCTACAAACCTCAAAGTGTTTTCTTTCCAATGGTACCAATTATATGCATATCCGGGCTTCAGGGCCTGAGTATCAGGCAGTTTACTTTGGGCACGTAATTCAGGCGGAAATTGAGGAAAAAGGGACCTAGCCCTAAGTAGTCGATTTAACGTCTACTAACCATGCGTATGTGGCCAATAAAATTTGATTTGATTTGAAATGGGATCATTGTCAATACATTTGCCAACATTTCAACAACAAAAATTGTACTTGGGGTATTATGGGGTATTTATGGGGTATTGTGTGTAGGTGGGTGAGAAAAAAATTCTGGTTAATACGTTTTGAATCCAGGCGGTAACACAACAAAATGTGGAATAAGTCAAGGGGTATGAATACTTTCTGAAGACACTGTATATGAATAGTGTGTAAATAGTATTTTCTTGTCTCTTGGTGTATTTCCAAGATATGAAATATCTTATGTTGTTCTTGTCTATAGCTGTTTTGTACTTTGTCATGTATTTATGCGTTTTATGTGGATGGATCCCAAGAAGAAGGTACTGTGTGTGTGTGTGTGTGTGTGTGTGTGTGTGTGTGTGTGTGTGTGTGTGTGTGTGCATTAGTTTGTGCGTGCGTATGTCCGTGCTTCAGCACAAGTTCTCGCATGTACACTTTAAAAAATACTTAATCATTTTCTATCATTCTACCATTTTCTATTTTCATCAGGTTATATCTCATTACATTTATGTCTGACCTTTTGAACTGTTCTTTGATTAGAGGATGTCGTTGTTTGAGAATAGTAATCACACTGTGTAGATAACACTTTTAAAAAAATGTATTTTTATTAAACCTTTATTTAACTAGAAAAGTCAGTTTAAGAACAATTTCTTATTTACAATGACGGCCTCCCAATCCCAAACGGCCGGTTGTGATACAGTCTGGAATCGAACCAGGGTCTGTAGAGACATCACTAGCACTGAGATGCAGTGCCTTAGACTGCTGCGCCACTCAGGTTCCCAGACCACATCCATTGCGTCTGTTCCTCTCCTATATGTCCCTGCTTCCCTTCCGTAATACACACGTGTCACCTACACTGTATGGATAAAAGAGAGAGGGGGAGATGAAAGGAGGGAGAGGGAGAGTGGAGAAGAGCGAGTGAGTAAAGAGAGAGAGAGAGAGAGAGAAGAGAGGGAGTCATAAAATGCAAATACAGCCTGCGTCCCCTTTAACAAATGAAATGTCAGGACATAAAATATTGTGGATGACAAATCCATATTCTTCCTTAAATAAAACTCTTATTGCGGCGGAGGGGTAATCATGGAGGAACAAAGAACAGGTGATTAACGATAGCAATTTATTGTATCTGGCGGCCGGAGAGGCAGAGCGGCGGAGGACAAGAGACACCATGGTTATCATAATTCATATCATAAATAACAGGCCAGAGCCAATCACAACACAGTCCCGATGTCATCCAGAATAACCTTTGATAACAATTACCATAGAAGGCAGTCCGAACCCTGAAGTCACAATGTTATCTTATCCCTATTCTGTGCTTGTAGAATACAACAGTATTACCATATAGATTAGGCTATTTATAATAGAGCGTGTCACTCCGGGTGCGGCCCCTGCTTTAAAGCATCCATCTCACTAGCAGTATGCGTGTGTGTGTGTGTGTGTGTGTGTGTGTGTGTGTGTGTGTGTGTGTGTGTGTGTGTGTGTGTGTGTGTGTGTGTGTGTGTGTGTGTGTGTGTGTGTGTGGCATGGTGGGGACGTGCCGTGGCGTGTGTGTGTGCCGTGCATGTGTGTGTGTGTGTAGGTGTTTGTGTGTGTGTGCTCATCTATATATATGTGTGTGTGTGTGTGTGTGTGTGTGTTTGCCACAGTGGGTGGGGTATGTGAACCTGTCAATGGGAGGAGATTATGGGCAGGTCTTTATGTGGGGCTCAACTGCCCTCTCTCAGTATCACACTGCTGCACATTGCTGGGTGGGGGGGCGGCCCTAACAATGGGATGGAGGAGAGGGGGTAAGGAAGGGGCGTGGTGAGGGGGTAATGGAGAAGCTGGAGGAGATATTAGGAAGGATACTTTGATAACTGTTGTAGATTAGTCCCCTGGCTGAAATGTATGGGCCTATCTTGTCCAAGGTGTTGTTCTCCTTGTTTTATCTCCTGATAGAAGTTTTCCCACCCCGGGTAGTGCTACCGTCTCCTCCTCCCCTCCTAGGCTGCTCCTGCTGAGCTGACACAACAACACTGTGTGCCTGTATCAACACTTCCTTTTCTGTGTGCCTCTGTGCATGTGTGTGCCTGTGTACCGCATGTGTTTATGCCATGTATAAATGTAAGGCCCTCTTGTTAGACCTTAACACCAAGTCCCCCAAGATCGGTAGGTCTCACCTGACTTCCCATACACCACCCCAGGGCCTACCACAGAGAGGGGAAGTCCTCTGGAGGTGGATGAAGTAGCAGAAGGGGAAAATGAAAGTTGGGTTGGGTGATGGCGAAAGAAAGGATGGAGGAGCGTAGGTAGAACGGGAAGGGCAACAGAGAGGAATAGATTTAAGGTGCAAGGGATGCAGCAAGGGGATGATGTCCTTCAAGGAAAGTCAGGCACAAGAAAGTAGTTAGAAGTAGGATGGACTCACACTCTGAATGTGAGGCTTAGGAACAGAGAGAACAGGAGAGAGGAGGACAAGCACGAGGACAAGAGGAGAGATAAAGAGAGGAGAGGAGAGCAGGCGGGGTGAAGAGAGGGGAGGGGGAAGAGACAAGGACAGGGTGAAGGAGGAGGATATTGGACTCTCAGGGAGGAAAGGAAGTCTGTGTGTACCCTTAAATATTGCCCCGCTGACCCCCACCCTACCTGATAAGTAGTTCCAGGGCAAGGACTCAAAGGAACGTGGAACGAGACAGAGGAGACGTGTCTACAAGATAAAGAAGAGGTAAAAAGTAGAGGATCAGAGAAGAAGAGAGGGAGAATAAGAAAGAGAGAGGAAAGGGGGGGTGGAGGACACTTTCACTTTTCTCCCTCTTCACTTTGCTCGACTTCACCACTCACATACCAGCTTACTGTCTACAGCAGATTCCCATGTGTGTGTTTTTTAACTCTGAACGTATCTTTCCTTTTTTAATCTGTCCTGACGCTCAATCTCCTCGCTCAGTCAGACAACAGAATGCAGTTATAATGTATGTGCAGTGTGTGACGTCATGTTGGGATTGCTTTACACTCCTAAATTGAGAATTCCCCTCATCCCCCCCCCCCCCATCTCTCTCCTTTTTTTCTTATTCCCTCACTCTTTCTCATCTTCTCTTCGAGATGGGATTCAGGAAGTGATTTTCGTTTCTTCTACCTAAATCTCTTGATCACTGAATTTTTTGCTTGGCTGCTTCACCGTTGTCCTGAATAAAAAAGAGAGAGAGAGAGAGAGAGAGAGAGAGAGAGAGAGAGAGAGAGAGAGAGAGAGAGAAAGGGAAGAGAGTGAGAGGAGTGCTAGAGAAGGAAAGGGAACTGTAGAGTAGTGTAGAGTTAAGGCTTTATCAGTGAGTGCCCTGAGGTATGTGGGGACGGAGCTGAAGCCAGAGAGATTAGGGTAGAAATGCAGCACATGGCAGTAAGGGGCTTAAGCCACAGCTTGTATTAGTTCAGGTGAAAAGAGTATTGCTTTTACATAAAACTGGACAAATCCACCCACAATGCATTTCCAGTCGGGCCACAATGGGGACTAATATCTGAGGACTTCACCTCTGCTCCCCAGGGTTCACCAAAGCACCCTCCATCTAAATAGGAGAGGAGAGAGGGATGGAGGGATGGAGGGAGGAAAGTATGAGAGTCAGTGATAGTAGGTATGAGAGAGGGAGAGATAGTGACCTCATCTGAAGGACCAGGGTCAGTCGTACACAGAGGAGAAAGAGGAGGATGAGGGGACAGAGGGATCAATTTGAAAAAGGTGTGAGGAAGAGTGAGAGATAGAAGGAGGGGGGGGGAACTGAAAGGGAAGAAAGGGGTGGAGAAAGAGGAGCAGGGATAAGGAGGAGTGATCAAAAGGAGGAAGAATAAGACAACAGTTGATGGAGAGAAATGCAGAGGAAGAGAGGGTGAGGGAGCGAGAGGATGAGAGGGGGTGAGATATACACTTGCAATATTTCCTGATAGAGTATTAGCATTCTTTGACTTTTATCTCAATCTCCCTCTCCCTCTAGTGCATTTAGAAGTCAAGTCCTGGTAGTTTTCATCTTTAGAATCCAGTCTGGGGAGCTTCTTTATCGTCGACCTGTCGTGAGCAGAAAGCCAATGTAACAATGGATCCTAACATTCCATTACACTCCTTCAGTATTCACGCCAGACATCCAAATCTCCTCTGAAACCCCTCCTATCCTCCCCATTATGACAGAACAATACTGTTTAAAAAAGTAATTTTGGTCAAAAGGAGGCTAGATCTGCGACTTGCGCTTAACATCAATTTGTGACACGATTAATCAATTTGGGGGCCTCTCTTTCTCTATCTCTCTGTGTCTAGTTCCCTCGTTCGCGTCGTCTCTTTTAAATAAAGAGTTGGCCTGTTTGAATGAGTGGGGCTCATCGCGATACGGTGCAGGTTAAGTTGGAGGCGTGTGTTTTAGGATGACGCCCCGTCTGCTTCCCTCGTCCTGAAACACTTAGCAGGGTGATTAGCATAAGCTGATAGCGCTATCGGTGAGCGAGCCATTGTGGTGACCCCTCACCCACCCCCCACCCCCCTCACCCCCATACCTCCCCCTTCTGAGTAGGTCTTATCTGGGACGTACAGGGCCGCTGTACCCTCCTGGGGAGGTGAGGTGCGGGGGGAGATAAAGGAGGGGTGGGGAGAGGGGGCAGAGATGAAGCAGTGAAGAATCCTCCATGAGGCCAATCTCAGAGTCCACTCTTTCTTTCTCTCTCTCTCTCTCTCTCTCTCTCTCTCTCTCTCTCTCACTCTCTTTCCCTCTCACTCTCTCCGTCTCTCTCATACTGTAAAGACCTACCTCACACACACCTAAAGTATATGCCAAGGTAATGTACTCAATTTGACTCAGTTTAGTTCTGCATATAGCTAACTTTTTTGTCAAGTATGATGAAAAGCTCAGAACAATGCACCCAAGCACAAACAAACACATTTCGTGAAGCTTAGCAACTTCCATGGACATTAAAGCGTCTGAAATAGCTTATCAACACTGAACTATTCATACTAGCTTGCTATAATGATGCAAATGATAACATTGGTGCCTGGCGTCCTCTTTTCCTGACCCTATGGGTCACTTGGAACTCTGCAGCACACATATTGTTCACACATACACACACATCACTCACACTCATAACAACAGACACACGATCAAATTCACACGGCTCCATTGCTCATCCCTTTTGTTTGGATCTGTAGGGATCACATGTTTACGCACAGAGCTATTTCTTCTAGAAGCATCCGTCACGGGTAGAAGAGAGTAACGTTCACCTCTTTTTTTTTGTGTTTGTCTGTATACTGTGTATGCTAATGCTCTGGCTAACGCAGTTTCACACGGTTTGTTTCTCTAAATGATGCAACTTGCCAGACATCCCTTTTTCTGCTGATGATCACACTTCCATTTTTTGGGAGTGAGCAGTTTGGAGAGGGAGGGAGGGAGTATGAGGAAAAGAAAGAGAAAGAGAGAGCGAGGGAAAGCGGGGTGAAGGAGGAGTGTACAAATCCACAAAGGTTTTGTAATAAATGCATCGGCGACAATAAAAACAAAAACATTCCAGGGAGAAAAGACGTGTTTCTGTGTTAAACAATTAGTGCTGCAGCATTAGAGCCGATCACTGAGAAACAAAGGCCCTGCAGTAGCAGGGGTTTACCCCAGACACAAAGACACAAAGACAGATGCTACAGTACTACAATACTACAGCTTTATATTACAGCCCTGCCTGGCTCTACTACAGACCAGATACAGTACTACAATACTACAGCTGTATACTACAGCCCTGCCTGGCTCTACTACGACAAGATACAGTACTACAATACTACAGCTGTATACTACAGCCCTGCCTGGCTCTACTACAGACCAGATACAGTACTACAATACTACAGCGTTATACCTCAACCCTGGCCATCTCTGCTACAGACCAGATACAGTACCACAATACTACAGCTTTATATTACAGCCCCGCCTGGCTCTACTACAGACCAGATACAGTACCACAATACTACAGCTTTATATTACAGCCCCGCCTGGCTCTACTACAGACCAGATACAGTACTACAATACTACAGTGTTATACCTCAACCCTGGCCATCTCTGCTACAGACCAGATACAGTACCACAATACTACAGCTTTATACTACAGCCTTGCCCATCTCTATTACAGTACTACAATACTACAGCTTTATACTACAGCTTTATACTACAGACCAGATACAGTACCACAATACTACAGCTTTATACTACAGCCTTGCCCATCTCTATTACAGTACTACAATACTACAGCTTTATACTACAGCTTTATACTACAGACCAGATACAGTACCACAATACTACAGCTTTATACTACAGCTCAGCCCACCTATACTACAGACCAGATACAGTACCACAATACTACAGCTTTATACTACAGCCTTGCCCATCTCTATTACAGTACTACAATACTACAGCTTTATACAACAACCCTGCTCATTTCTACTACAGACCAGATACAGTACTACAATACTAAATCAAATCAAAAATCAAATCAAATGTATTTATATAGCCCTTCGTACATCAGCTGATATCTCAAAGTGCTGTACAGAAACCCAGCCTAAAACCCCAAACAGCAAGCAATGCAGGTGTAGAAGCACGGTGGCTAGGAAAAATTCCCTAGAAAGGCCAAAACCTAGGAAGAAACCTAGAGAGGAACCAGGCTATGTGGGGTGGCCAGTCCTCTTCTGGCTGTGCCGGGTGGAGATTATAACAGAACATGCCAAGATGTTAAAATGTTCATAAATGACCAGCATGGTCGAATAATAATAAGGCAGAACAGATGAAACTGGAGCAGCAGCACGGCCAGGTGGACTGGGGACAGCAAGGAGTCATCATGTCAGGTAGTCCTGGGGCATGGTCCTAGGGCTCAGGTCAGTTGAAACTGGAGCAGCAGCACGGCCAGGTGGACTGGGGACAGCAAGGAGTCATCATGTCAGGTAGTCCTGGGGCATGGTCCTAGGGCTCAGGTCCTCCGAGAGAGAGAAAGAAAGAGAGAAGGAGAGAATTAGAGAACGCACACTTAGATTCACACAGGACACCGAATAGGACAGGAGAAGTACTCCAGATATAACAAACTGACCCTAGCCCCCCGACACATAAACTACTGCAGCATAAATACTGGAGGCTGAGACAGGAGGGGTCAGGAGACACTGTGGCCCCATCCGAGGACACCCACGGACAGGGCCAAACAGGAAGGATATAACCCCACCCACTTTGCCAAAGCACAGCCCCCACACCACTAGAGGGACATCTTCAACCACCAACTTACTACAGCCCAGCTACAGTATATTATAGCCCCGCTCTATTCTACAGTACTATAGCTCTATACAATACTACAGCCCAGCTCTCTACTACAGCCCAGAAATGGAGTAGTGTAGGTGTAAGTGTACACTGTAAAACAAATCCAGGATGTATTTTTACAGCGTATAGTAGTATATGCATAGCCATTTTGAGATATGTGTATGTCTGGATCTCAGTATATGATATTACGTCTTTCTGTCTCTCACATAGTGAATCCCCCTGAGGGCCAAGACAAATTGAGTGTGACACACACAGACACTCTCTGGGCTACCTGGTGTGTGTGTTTCAGGGTGCTATGGTAATCCCACCGCCCTGTGTGGTCAGACTCTGGGGTACCGCGCTCCACTTTGAGCTCCTGTTGACAGTGTGTGTGTGTGTTTGTGTGTGTGTGTGCATGCTTGATTGAGTGGGTGAGCGATTGACTGAGCGAATGCGTTCATGTGTGTGTGCGTGTGTGTGTGTCAGGGGACTCGCTTTGGTGGCCCCTTGTCTGTAGACTCCCGTCAATGGTTCCAGTGTTTAATGTGTACACGTTTGTGTGTGTGTGTGTGTGTGTGTGTGTGTGTGTGTGTGTGACTCCAGCACTTAACCTCCTGACCGGAGTCAGCCTGGGCACCATGGTAGCGCCACTGAGCCTCTCACCCCCCGCCACACAGCAGTGGTGTGTGTTACCCCCTCTGGAGAGGGCGAGGAGCCACACACACACACACGCAAACACTCAACCTTGGACTTTCTTGAGCTCCATGTTTAGTCTCCCTGGTCTTTTGTTCCTCCCTGATCAGTCCACCTGCATATGAGGGAGGAAGTCTCCTTGTTTCTTTCTCTTTAATGTCAGGAAGTGTTTGATTCTCTCAGTGCTGTATCCTGCCCCTCTAAACCACTAATCGACACAACACTGCACCTCTCTCTTCTCCTGTCTTTTCTTCTGTCCATTACTGCCTCCGTCTCTCTCCTCCTCTCTCTTATTCACAGAATCCTATCTTCATTCACCTTATTCAGACACCTGTTGCATGCGCTCATGCAGAACATAATCACCTGTGCCATTGAGTTACAGTGTGTGTGTGAATTATGCATGTCTGTGCATGTGTGTGTGTAGAATATGTGTGTGTAAGTGAACAGTGTGTGTTCTGGTGCAGGGGGTACAGACTGGTATTCAGATGAGCACAATACAAAATATTTAATGCTTAGTGATGAATTGATTAGAGAAAAGGGGGGGGGGTGTTTAACAGTAGAGAGTGTAGTAGGTGATAGTAGTAGATGATAGTAGTAGGTAATAGTAGTAGATGAGAGTAGTAGATGGTAGTAGTAGGTAATAGTAGTAGGTAATAGTAGTAGATGATAGTAGTAGATGGTAGTAGTAGGTGATAGTAGTAGATGATAGATGTAGGTGATAGTAGTAGATGATAGATGTAGGTGATAGTAGTAGATGGTAGTAGTAGGTGATAGTAGTAGATGATAGTAGTAGGTAATAGTAGTAGGTAATAGTAGTAGATGATAGTAGTAGATGACAGCAGTAGATGACAGTAGTAGGTGATAGAAGTAGCTGATAGTAGTAGATAGTAGAAGGTGATAGATGTAGGTGATAGTAGTAGATGATAGTAGTAGGTGATAGATGTAGGCGATAGTAGTAGGTGATAGAAGCAGATGACAGTAGTAAGTGATAGTAGTAGGTGATAATAGTATATGATAATAGTATATGATACTAGTAGGTGAAAGTAGTGGTTGATAGTGGTAGGTGATAGTAGTAGGTGAGATAAGTAGATGATAGAAGAAAATGATAGTAGTAGATGATAGTAGTAGGTAACAGTAGTAGATGATAGTAGTAGATAATATTTGTAGATGAGGGTAGTAGATGACAATGGTAAGTGATAGTACTATGTGATATTAGTAGGTGATAGTAGATGATAATAGTAGGTGATAGTTGTACATGAAAATGGTAGGCGATAGTAGTAGGTGATAATAGTATATGATAGTAGTAGGTGAAAGTAGTAGTTGATAGTAGTAGATGATAGTAGTAGGTGATGGAAATAGATGATAGTAGTAGGTGATAGTAGTATATGACAGTAGTAGGTGATAGGTGTAGGCGACAGTAGTAGGCGATAGTTGTAGGTGATAGTAGTAGGTGATAGTAGCAGGTGATAGAATTAGATGATAGTAGTAGATGACAGTGGTAAGTGATAGTCCTACGAGATATTAGTAGGTGATAGTAGAAGGTGATTGTGGTAGATGATTGTAGGAGGTGATTGTAGTAGATGATAGTAGTAGATTATAGTAGTAGAAGACACTACTAAATGACAGTAGTAGGTGATAGTAGTAGATGATAGTTGTAGATTATAGTAGTAGATGAGAGTAGTAGATGATAGTAGTAGATGAGAGTAGTAGGTGATAGTAGTAGATGATAGTAGTAAACTATAGTAGTAGATGAGAGTAGTAGATGATAGTAGTAGATGATAGTTGTAGATGATAGTAGTAGATGAGAGTAGTAGATGATAGTTGTAGATTATAGTAGTAGATGAGAGTAGTAGATGATAGTAGTAGATGAGAGTAGTAGGTGATAGTAGTAGATGATAGTAGTAGATTATAGTAGTAGATGAGAGTAGTAGATGATAGTGGTAGATTATAGTAGTAGATGACACTACTAAATGACAGTAGTAGGTTATAGTAGTAGATGATAGTAGTAGATTATAGTAGTAGATGATAGTAGTAGATTATAGTAGTAGATGATAGTGGTAGATGATAGTGGTAGATGATAGTAGTAGATTATAGTAGTAGATGATAGTAGTAGATTATAGTAGTAGATGATAGTGGTAGATTATAGTGGTAGATGATAGTAGTAGATTATAGTAGTAGATGATAGTAGTAGATTATAGTAGTAGATGATAGTGGTAGATGATAGTGGTAGATGATAGTAGTAGATTATAGTAGTAGATGATAGTAGTAGATTATAGTAGTAGATGATAGTGGTAGATGATAGTAGTAGATTATAGTAGTAGATGATAGTAGTAGATTATAGTAGTAGATGATAGTAGTAGATTATAGTAGTAGATGATAGTAGTAGATTATAGTAGTAGATGGTAGTGGTAGGTTATAGTAGTAGATGATAGTAGTAGATTATAGTAGTAGATGATAGTAGTAGATGATAGTGGTAGATGATAGTGGTAGATGATAGTAGTAGATTATCGTAGTAGATGATAGTAGTAGATGATAGTAGTAGATTATAGTAGTAGATGATAGTAGTAGATGATAGTAGTAGATGATAGTGGTAGATGATAGTGGTAGATGATAGTAGTAGATTATAGTAGTAGATGATAGTAGTAGATTATAGTAGTAGATGATAGTGGTAGATGATAGAATTAGATGAGAGTAGTAGATTATAGTAGTAGATGAGAGTAGTAGATGAGAGTAGTAGATGATAGTGGTAGATGAGAGTAGTAGATGATAGTCGTAGATTATAGTAGTAGATTATAGTAGTAGATGATAGTAGTAGATTATAGTAGTAGATGATAGTAGTAGATTATAGTAGTAGATGATAGTAGTAGATTATAGTAGTAGATGATAGTGGTAGATGATAGTGGTAGATGATAGTAGTAGATTATAGTAGTAGATGATAGTAGTAGATTATAGTAGTAGATGATAGTAGTAGATTATAGTAGTAGATGATAGTAGTAGATTATAGTAGTAGATGATAGTGGTAGGTTATAGTAGTAGATGATAGTAGTATATTATAGTAGTAGATGATAGTAGTAGATTATAGTAGTAGATTATAGTAGTAGATTATAGTAGTAGATCATAGTAGTAGATTATAGTAGTAGATTATAATAGTAGATTATAGTAGTAGATTATAGTAGTAGATTATAGTAGTAGATGATAGTAGTAGATTATAGTAGTAGATGATAGTGGTAGATGATAGTGGTAGATGATAGTAGTAGATTATAGTAGTAGATGATAGTAGTAGATTATAGTAGTAGATTATAGTGGTAGATGATAGTGGTAGATGATAGTAGTAGATTATAGTAGTAGATGATAGTAGTAGATTATAGTAGTAGATGATAGTGGTAGATGATAGTGGTAGATGATAGTAGTAGATTATAGTAGTAGATGATAGTAGTAGATTATAGTAGTAGATTATAGTGGTAGATGATAGTGGTAGATGATAGTAGTAGATTATAGTAGTAGATGATAGTGGTAGATGATAGTAGTAGATTATAGTAGTAGATGATAGTAGCAGATTATAGTATTAGACGATAGTGGTAGATGATAGTGGTAGATGATAGTAGTAGATGATAGTAGTAGATGATAGTAGTAGATGATAGTGGTAGATTATAGTAGTAGATGATAGTGGTAGATGATAGAATTAGATGAGAGTAGTAGATTATAGTAGTAGATGAGAGTAGTAGATGAGAGTAGTAGATGATAGTGGTAGATGAGAGTAGTAGATGATAGTCGTAGATTATAGTAGTAGATTATAGTAGTAGATGATAGTCGTAGATTATAGTAGTAGATTATAGTAGTAGAAGACACTACTAAATGACAGTAGTAGGTGATAGTAGTAGATGATAGTAGTAGATTATAGTAGTAGATTATAGTAGTAGAAGACACTACTAAATGACAGTAGTAGGTGATAGTAGTAGATGATAGTAGTAGATGAGAGTAGTATGTGATAGTAGTAGATGAGAGTAGTAGGTGATAGTAGTAGATGGTAGTAGTAGGTTATAGTAGTAGATGATAGTAGTAGATGATAGTAGTAGATGATAGTAGTAGATGATAGTAGTAGGTTATAGTAGTAGATGATAGTAGTAGATTATAGTAGTAGATGAGAGTAGTAGATGATAGTAGTAGATGAGAGTAGTAGGTGATAGTAGTAGATGATAGTAGTAGATTATAGTAGTAGATGAGAGTAGTAGATGATAGTGGTAGATGATAGAATTAGATGATAGTAGTAGATGAGAGTAGTAGATGATAGTGGTAGATGATAGTAGTAGATGATAGTAGTAGATGAGAGTAGTAGGTGATAGTAGTAGATGATAGTAGTAGATTATAGTAGTAGATGATAGTAGTAGATGATAGTAGTAGATGAGAGTAGTAGGTGATAGTAGTAGATGATAGTAGTAGATGATAGTAGTAGATTATAGTAGTAGATGAGAGTAGTAGTTGATAGTAGTAGATGAGAGTAGTAGGTGATAGTAGTAGATGATAGTAGTAGATTATAGTAGTAGATGAGAGTAGTAGATGATAGTGGTAGATGATAGAATTAGATGATAGTAGTAGATGAGAGTAGTAGATGATAGTGGTAGATGAGAGTAGTAGATGATAGTAGTAGATGAGAGTAGTAGATGATAGTAGTAGATGAGAGTAGTAGGTGATTGTAGTAGATGATAGTAGTAGATTATAGTAGTAGATGAGAGTAGTAGATGATAGTGGTAGATGAGAGTAGTAGATGATAGTAGTAGATGAGAGTAGTAGGTGATAGTAGTAGATGATAGTAGTAGATGATAGTAGTAGATGAGAGTAGTAGGTGATAGTAGTAGATGATAGTAGTAGATGAGAGTAGTAGGTGATAGTAGTAGATGATAGTAGTAGATTATAGTAGTAGGTGATAGTAGTAGGTGATAGTAGTAGATTATAGTAGTAGAAGACACTACTAAATGACAGTAGTAGGTGATAGTAGTAGATGAGAGTAGTAGATGATAGTAGTAGATTATAGTAGTAGATTATAGTAGTAGAAGACACTACTACATGACAGTAGTAGTTGATAGTAGTAGATGATAGTAGTAGATTATAGTAGTAGATGATAGTAGTAGATTATAGTAGTAGAAGACACTACTAAATGACAGTAGTAGGTGATAGTAGTAGATGATAGTAGTAGATTATAGTAGTAGAAGACACTACTAAATGACAGTAGTAGGTGATAGTAGTAGATGATAGTAGTAGGTTATAGTAGTAGATGAGAGTAGTAGATGAGAGTAGTAGATGAGAGTAGTAGATTATAGTAGTAGAAGACACTACTAAATGACAGTAGTAGGTGATAGTAGTAGATGATAGTAGTAGGTTATAGTAGTAGGTGATAGTAGTAGATTATAGTAGTAGAAGACACTACTAAATGACAGTAGTAGGTGATAGTAGCAGATGATAGTAGTAGGTTATAGTAGTAGATGATAGTGGTAGATTATAGTAGTAGATGAGAGTAGTAGATGATAGTGGTAGATGAGAGTAGTAGATGATAGTAGTAGATGAGAGTAGTAGGTGATAGTAGTAGATGATAGTAGTAGATTATAGTAGTAGATGGGAGTAGTAGATGATAGTGGTAGATTATAGTAGTAGATGATAGTGGTAGATTATAGTAGTAGATGAGAGTAGTAGATGATAGTAGTAGATGATAGTAGTAGATTATAGTAGTAGATGAGAGTAGTAGATGATATTGGTAGATGATAGAATTAGATGATAGTTGTAGGTAAAAGTAAAAGGTGATAGTAGTAGATGAGAGTAGTAGATTATAGTAGTAGATTATAGTAGTAGATTATAGTAGTAGATGATAGTAGTAGATTATAGTAGTAGATGATAGTAGTAGGTTATAGTAGTAGATGATAGTAGTAGATTATAGTAGTAGATGATAGTAGTAGATTATAGTAGTAGATTATAGTAGTAGATTATAGTAGTAGATTATAGTAGTAGATGATAGTAGTAGGTTATAGTAGTAGATGATAGTAGTAGATTATAGTAGTAGATGATAGTAGTAGATTATAGTAGTAGATTATAGTAGTAGATTATAGTAGTAGATTATAGTAGTAGATGATAGTAGTAGATTATAGTAGTAGAAGACACTACTAAATGACAGTAGTAGGTGATAGTAGTAGATGATAGTAGTAGATTATAGTAGTAGAAGACACTACTAAATGACAGTAGTAGGTGATAGTAGTAGGTTATAGTAGTAGATGAGAGTAGTAGATGAGAGTAGTAGATGAGAGTAGTAGATTATAGTAGTAGAAGACACTACTAAATGACAGTAGTAGGTGATAGTAGTAGATGATAGTAGTAGGTTATAGTAGTAGGTGATAGTAGTAGATTATAGTAGTAGAAGACACTACTAAATGACAGTAGTAGGTGATAGTAGTAGATGATAGTAGTAGGTTATAGTAGTAGATGATAGTGGTAGATTATAGTAGTAGATGAGAGTAGTAGATGATAGTGGTAGATGAGAGTAGTAGATGATAGTAGTAGATGAGAGTAGTAGGTGATAGTAGTAGATGATAGTAGTAGATTATAGTAGTAGATGGGAGTAGTAGATGATAGTGGTAGATTATAGTAGTAGATGATAGTGGTAGATTATAGTAGTAGATGAGAGTAGTAGATGATAGTAGTAGATGATAGTAGTAGATTATAGTAGTAGATGAGAGTAGTAGATGATATTGGTAGATGATAGAATTAGATGATAGTTGTAGGTAAAAGTAAAAGGTGATAGTAGTAGATGAGAGTAGTAGATTATAGTAGTAGATGATAGTAGTAGATTATAGTACTAGATTATAGTAGTAGATTATAGTAGTAGATGATAGTAGTAGATTATAGTAGTAGATGATAGTAGTAGGTTATAGTAGTAGATGATAGTAGTAGATTATAGTAGTAGATGATAGTAGTAGATTATAGTAGTAGATTATAGTAGTAGATTATAGTAGTAGATTATAGTAGTAGATGATAGTAGTAGGTTATAGTAGTAGATGATATTAGTAGATTATAGTAGTAGATGATAGTAGTAGATTATAGTAGTAAATTATAGTAGTAGATTATAGTAGTAGATCATAGTAGTAGATTATAGTAGTAGATTATAGTAGTAGATTATAGTAGTAGATGAGAGTAGTAGATTATAGTAGTAGATGATAGTGGTAGATGATAGTTGTAGATGATAGTAGTAGATTATAGTAGTAGATGATAGTAGTAGATTATAGTAGTAGATGATAGTGGTAGATGATAGTGGTAGATGATAGTAGTAGATTATAGTAGTAGATGATAGTAGTAGATTATAGTAGTAGATGATAGTAGTAGATGATAGTAGTAGATGATAGTAGTAGATTATAGTAGTAGATGATAGTGGTAGGTTATAGTAGTAGATGATAGTAGTAGATTATAGTAGTAGATGATAGTAGTAGATTATAGTAGTAGATGATAGTGGTAGATGATAGTGGTAGATGATAGTAGTAGATTATAGTAGTAGATGATAGTAGTAGATTATAGTAGTAGATGATAGTGGAAGATGATAGTGGTAGATGATAGTAGTAGATTATAGTAGTAGATGATAGTAGTAGATTATAGTAGTAGATGATAGTGGTAGATGATAGTGGTAGATGATAGTAGTAGATTATAGTAGTAGATGATAGTAGTAGATTATAGTAGTAGATGATAGTGGTAGATGATAGAATTAGATGAGAGTAGTAGATTATAGTAGTAGATGAGAGTAGTAGATGAGAGTAGTAGATGATAGTGGTAGATGAGAGTAGTAGATGATAGTCGTAGATTATAGTAGTAGATTATAGTAGTAGATGATAGTAGTAAATTATAGTAGTAGATGATAGTGGTAGATTATAGTGGTAGATGATAGTAGTAGATGATAGTAGTAGATTATATTAGTAGATGATAGTGGTAGATGATAGTGGTAGATGATAGTAGTAGATTATAGTAGTAGATGATAGTAGTAGATTATAGTAGTAGATGATAGTGGTAGATGATAGTGGTAGATGATAGTAGTAGATTATAGTAGTAGATGATAGTAGTAGATTATAGTAGTAGATGATAGTAGTAGATTATAGTAGTAGATGATAGTAGTAGATTATAATAGTAGATGATAGTGGTAGGTTATAGTAGTAGATGATAGTAGTATATTATAGTAGTAGATGATAGTAGTAGATTATAGTAGTAGATGATAGTGGTAGATTATTGTGGTAGATGATAGTAGTAGATTATAGTAGTAGATGATAGTAGTAGATTATAGTAGTAGATGATAGTGGTAGATGATAGTGGTAGATGATAGTAGTAGATGATAGTGGTAGATGATAGTGGTAGATGATAGTAGTAGATTATAGTAGTAGATGATAGTAGTAGATGATAGTAGTAGATGATAGTGGTAGATGATAGTGGTAGATGATAGTAGTAGATTATAGTAGTAGATGATAGAATTAGATGATAGTAGTAGATGATAGTAGTAGATTATAGTGGTAGATGATAGTAGTAGATTATAGTAGTAGATGATAGTGGTAGGTTATCGTAGTAGATGATAGTAGTAGATTATAGTAGTAGATGAGAGTAGTAGATGATAGTAGTAGATGAGAGTAGTAGGTGATAGTAGTAGATGATAGTAGTAGATGATAGTAGTAGATTATAGTAGTAGATGAGAGTAGTAGATGATAGTAGTAGATGAGAGTAGTAGGTGATAGTAGTAGATGATAGTAGTAGATTATAGTAGTAGATGAGAGTAGTAGATGATAGTGGTAGATGATAGAATTAGATGATAGTAGTAGATGAGAGTAGTAGATGATAGTGGTAGATGAGAGTAGTAGATGATAGTAGTAGATGAGAGTAGTAGATGATAGTAGTAGATGAGAGTAGTAGGTGATAGTAGTAGATGATAGTAGTAGATTATAGTAGTAGATGAGAGTAGTAGATGATAGTGGTAGATGAGAGTAGTAGATGATAGTAGTAGATGAGAGTAGTAGGTGATAGTAGTAGATGATAGTAGTAGATGATAGTAGTAGATGAGAGTAGTAGGTGATAGTAGTAGATGATAGTAGTAGATGAGAGTAGTAGGTGATAGTAGTAGATGATAGTAGTAGATTATAGTAGTAGGTGATAGTAGTAGGTGATAGTAGTAGATTATAGTAGTAGAAGACACTACTAAATGACAGTAGTAGGTGATAGTAGTAGATGAGAGTAGTAGATGATAGTAGTAGATTATAGTAGTAGATTATAGTAGTAGAAGACACTACTAAATGACAGTAGTAGGTGATAGTAGTAGATGATAGTAGTAGATTATAGTAGTAGATGATAGTAGTAGATTATAGTAGTAGAAGACACTACTAAATGACAGTAGTAGGTGATAGTAGTAGATGATAGTAGTAGATTATAGTAGTAGAAGACACTACTAAATGACAGTAGTAGGTGATAGTAGTAGATGATAGTAGTAGGTTATAGTAGTAGATGATAGTGGTAGATTATAGTAGTAGATGAGAGTAGTAGATGATAGTGGTAGATGAGAGTAGTAGATGATAGTAGTAGATGAGAGTAGTAGGTGATAGTAGTAGATGATAGTAGTAGATTATAGTAGTAGATGAGAGTAGTAGATGATAGTGGTAGATTATAGTAGTAGATGATAGTGGTAGATTATAGTAGTAGATGAGAGTAGTAGATGATAGTAGTAGATTATAGTAGTAGATGAGAGTAGTAGATGATAGTGGTAGATGATATAATTAGATGATAGTTGTAGGTAAAAGTAAAAGGTGATAGTAGTAGATGAGAGTAGTAGATTATAGTAGTAGATGATAGTAGTAGATTATAGTAGTAGATTATAGTAGTAGATTATAGTAGTAGATGATAGTAGTAGATTATAGTAGTAGATGATAGTAGTAGGTTATAGTAGTAGATGATAGTAGTAGATTATAGTAGTAGATGATAGTAGTAGATTATAGTAGTAGATTATAGTAGTAGATTATAGTAGTAGATGATAGTAGTAGGTTATAGTAGTAGATGATAGTAGTAGATTATAGTAGTAGATGATAGTAGTAGATTATAGTAGTAGATTATAGTAGTAGATTATAGTAGTAGATCATAGTAGTAGATTATAGTAGTAGATGATAGTAGTAGATTATAGTAGTAGATTATAGTAGTAGATTATAGTAGTAGATGATAGTAGTAGGTTATAGTAGTAGATGATAGTAGTAGATTATAGTAGTAGATGATAGTAGTAGATTATAGTAGTAGATGAGAGTAGTAGATGATAGTAGTAGATGATAGTAGTAGATTATAGTAGTAGATGAGAGTAGTAGATGATAGTGGTAGATGATAGAATTAGATGATAGTTGTAGGTAAAAGTAAAAGGTGATAGTAGTAGATGAGAGTAGTAGATGATAGTAGTAGATGAGAGTAGTAGGTGATAGTAGTAGATGATAGTAGTAGATTATAGTAGTAGATGAGAGTAGTAGATGATAGTAGTAGGTGATAGTAGTAGATGATAGTAGTAGATTATAGTAGTAGATGAGAGTAGTAGATGATAGTGGTAGATGATAGTAGTAGATGATAGTTGTAGGTAAAAGTAAAAGGTGATAGTAGTAGATGATAGTAGTAGATGATAGTAGTAGATTATAGTAGTAGAAGACACTACTAAATGACAGTAGTAGGTGATAATAGTAGATGATAGTAGTAGGTTATAGTAGTAGATGAGAGTATTAGATGAGAGTAGTAGATGAGAGTAGTACATTATAGTAGTAGAAGACACTACTAAATGACAGTAGTAGGTGATAGTAGTAGATGAGAGTAGTAGATTATAGTAGTAGAAGACACTACTAAATGACAGTAGTAGGTGATAGTAGTAGATGAGAGTAGTAGATGAGAGTAGTAGATTATAGTAGTAGAAGACACTACTAAATGACAGTAGTAGGTGATAGTAGTAGATGAGAGTAGTAGATGATAGGAGTAGGTGAGAGGAGTAGGTGATAGTAGTAGATGAGAGTAGTAGATGAGAGTAGTAGATTAGAGTAGTAGGTTATAGTAGTAGAAGACACTACTAAATGACAGTAGTAGGTGATAGTAGTAGATAGAATTAGATGATAGTTGTAGATGATAGAAGTATGTGATAGTAGTAGGTTATAGTAGTAGAAGATAGTAGTAGATTATAGTAGTAGAAGACACTACTAAATGACAGTAGTAGGTGATAGAAGTATGTGATAGTAGTAGGTTATAGTAGTAGAAGACACTACTAAATGACAGTAGTAGGTGATAGAAGTATGTGATAGTAGTAGATGATAGTGGTAGGTGATAGTAGTAGGTTATAGTAGTAGAAGACACTACTAAATGACAGTAGTAGGTGATAGAAGTATGTGATAGTAGTAGATGATAGTGGTAGGTGATAGTAGTAGATTATAGTAGTAGATGACACTACTAAATGATAGTAGTAGGTGATAGTAGTAGATGATAGTAGTAGGTTATAGTAGTAGATGATAGAAGTATGTGATAGTAGTAGGTTATAGTAGTAGAAGATTGTAGTAGATTATAGTAGTAGAAGACACTACTAAATGACAGTAGTAGGTGATAGAAGTATGTGATAGTAGTAGGTTATAGTAGTAGAAGACACTACTAAATGACAGTAGTAGGTGATAGTAGTAGATGATAGTAGTAGGTTATAGTAGTAGAAGACACTACTAAATGACAGTAGTAGGTGATAGAAGTATGTGATAGTAGTAGATGATAGTGGTAGGTGATAGTAGTAGATTATAGTAGTAGATGAGAGTAGTAGATGATAGTGGTAGGTGATAGAATTAGATGATAATTGTAGGTAAAAGTAAAAGGTGATAGAAGTATGTGATAGTAGTAGATGATAGAAGTTCTGATAGGTGTAGATGATAGTTGTAGGTGACTGTAGTAGCTGATAGTAGTAGATGATAGTTGTAGGTGACTGTAGTAGCTGATAGGTGTAGATGATAGTTGTAGGTGACTGTAGTAGATGATTGTAGTAGATGATAGTAGTAGGTGACTGTAGTAGATGATAGTAGTAGATGATAGTAGTAGGTGACTGTAGTAGATGATAGTAGTAGGTGACTGTAGTAGGTGACTGTAGTAGATGATAGTAGTAGATGATAGTAGAAGGTGATTGTAGTAGATGAATGTAGTAGATGATAGTAGTAGGTGATAGTAGTAGGTTATAGTAGTAGAAGACACTACTAAATGACAGTAGGTGATAGATGTCGGTGATAGTAGTAGGTGATAGTCGTAGATGTTAGTAGTAGGTGAAAGATGTAGGTGATAGTAGTAGGTGATGGATGTAGGTGATAGTAGTAGGTGATAGATGTTAGTGATAGTAGTAGGTGATAGCAGTAGGTGATAGTAGTAGATGATAGTAGTAGGTAATAGATTAAGGTGATAGTAGTAGGTGATCGTAGTAGGTGACAGTAGTAAGTGATAGTAGTAGGTGATAGTAGTAGGTGATCGTAGTAGGTGACAGTAGTAGGTGATAGTAGTAGGTGATCGTAGTAGGTGACAGTAGTAAGTGATAGTAGTAGGTGATAGAAGCAGATTATAATTGTAGATGATAGTAGTATGTGATAGTAGTAGTTGATAGAAGTTGATGATAGTAGCAGATGATAGAAGTAGATGAGAGTAGTAGATGACAGTAGTAGATGATAGTAGTTGGTAAAAGTAGTAGATGATAGTAGAATGTGATAGTAGTAGATGACAGTAGTAGGTGATAGTAGTAGATGATAGTAGAATGTGATAGTAGTAGATGACAGTAGTAGGTGATAGTAGTAGGTGATAGTAGTAGATTATAGTAGTAGGTGATAGATGTCGGTGATAGTAGTAGGTGATAGTCGTATATGTTAGTAGTAGGTGAAAGATGTAGGTGATAGTAGTAGGTGATAGATGTTAGTGATAGTAGTAGGTGATAGCAGTAGGTGATAGTAGTAGATGATAGTAGTAGGTAATAGATTAAGGTGATAGTAGTAGGTGATCATAGTAGGTGACAGTAGTAGATGATAGTAGTAGGTGATAGTTGTAGGTGATAGTAGTAGGTGATTGTAGCAGGTGATAGAAGCAGATGATAGTTGTAGGTGAGAGAAGTAGATGATAGAAGTAGCTGATAGTAGTAGATGATAGTAGTAGGTAACAGTACTAGGTGATAGTAGTAGATATTATTTGTAGATTAAAGTAGTAGGTGATAGTGGTAGGTGATAGTAGTAGATGACAGTAGTAGATGACAGTGGTTGTACTAGTGATTGTACTACATGATATTAGTAGGTGATAGTAGATGATAGTAGTAGGTGATAGTTGTACGTGAAAATGGTAGGTGATAGTAGTAGGTGATAATACTATATGATAATAGAAGTTGAAAGTAGTGGTTGATAGTAGTAGATGATAGTCGTAGGTGATAGTAGTGTGTTTGGTGTAGATGATATCAGGAGGCGATAGTTGTAGGCAATAGTTGTAGGTGATAGTAATAGGTGTTAGTAATAGGTGATTGTAGCTGATGATAGTTGTAGGTGATAGTAGTAGGTGAGAGTAGTAGGTGAGAGTAGTAGTAGTAGTTAGTAATAGGTGATTGTAGCTGATGATAGTTGTAGGCAATAGTTGTAGGTGATAGTAGTAGGTGTTAGAAGTAGCTGATAGTAGTAAATTATAGTTGTAGGTGATAGTGGTAGTGGTAGGTGATAGTAGTAGATGACAGTAGTAGATGGCAGTAGTAGGTTATAGTAGTATATGATAGTTGTAGGTAAAAGTAGAAGGTGATAGTAGTTTGTTTGAACAGGGCTCCGGGCAGCCGAGCGGAAATGGAGGAAAACTCGCCTCCCTGCGGACCTGGCATCCTTTCACTCCCTCCTCTCTACATTTTCCTCTTCTCTCTCTGCTGCTAAAGCCACTTTCTACCACTCTAAATTCCAAGCATCTGCCTCTAACCCTAGGAAGCTCTTTGCCACCTTCTCCTCCCTCTTGAATCCTCCTCCCCTCCCCCCTCCTCCCTCTCTGCAGATGACTTCGTCAACCATTTTGAAAAGAAGGTCGACGACATCCGATCCTCGTTTGCTAAGTCAAACGACACCGCTGGTTCTGCTCACACTGCCCTACCCTGTGCTCTGACCTCTTTCTCCCCTCTCTCCAGATGACATCTCGCGTCTTGTGACGGCCGGCCGCCCAACAACCTGCCCGCTTGACCCTATCCCCTCCTCTCTTCTCCAGACCATCTCCGGTGACCTTCTCCTTACCTCACCTCGCTCATCAACTCATCCCTGACCGCTGGCTACGTCCCTCCCGTCTTCAAGAGAGCGAGAGTTGCACCCCTTCTGAAAAAACCTACACTCGATCCCTCCGATGTCAACAACTACAGACCAGTATCCCTTCTTTCTTTTCTCTCCAAAACTCTTGAACGTGCCGTCCTTGGCCAGCTCTCCCGCTATCTCTCTCAGAATGACCTTCTTGATCCAAATCAGTCAGGTTTCAAGACTAGTCATTCAACTGAGACTGCTCTTCTCTGTATCACGGAGGCACTCCGCACTGCTACAGCTAACTCTCTCTCCTCTGCTCTCATCCTTCTAGACCTATCGGCTGCCTTCGATACTGTGAACCATCAGATCCTCCTCTCCACCCTCTCCGAGTTGGGCATCTCCGGCGCGGCCCATGCTTGGATTGCGTCCTACCTGACAGGTCGCTCCTACCAGGTGGCGTGGCGAGAATCTGTCTCCTCACCACGCTCTCACCACTGGTGTCCCCCAGGGCTCTGTTCTAGGCCCTCTCCTATTCTCGCTATACACCAAGTCACTTGGCTCTGTCATAACCTCACATGGTCTCTCCTATCATTGCTATGCAGACGACACATAATTAATCTTCTCCTTTCCCCCCTCTGATGACCAGGTGGTGAATCGCATCTCTGCATGTCTGGCAGACATATCAGTGTGGATGACGGATCACCACCTCAAGCTGAACCTCGGCAAGACGGAGCTGCTCTTCCTCCCGGGAAGGACTGCCCGTTCCATGATCTCGCCATCACGGTTGACAACTCCATCGTGTCCTCCTCCCAGAGCGCTAAGAACCTTGGCGTGATCCTGGACAACACCCTGTCGTTCTCAACTAACATCAAGGCGGTGGCCCGTTCCTGTAGGTTCATGCTCTACAACATCCGCAGAGTACGACCCTGCCTCACACAGGAAGCGGCGCAGGTCCTAATCCAGGCACTTGTCATCTCCCGTCTGGATTACTGCAACTCGCTGTTGGCTGGGCTCCCTGCCTGTGCCATTAAACCCCTACAACTCATCCAGAACGCCGCAGCCCGTCTGGTGTTCAACCTTCCCAAGTTCTCTCACGTCACCCCGCTCCTCCGCTCTCTCCACTGGCTTCCAGTTGAAGCTTGCATCCGCTACAAGACCATGGTGCTTGCCTACGGAGCTGTGAGGGGAACGGCACCTCAGTACCTCCAGGCTCTGATCAGGCCCTACACCCAAACAAGGGCACTGCGTTCATCCACCTCTGGCCTGCTCGCCTCCCTACCACTGAGGAAGTACAGTTCCCGCTCAGCCCAGTCAAAACTGTTCGCTGCTCTGGCCCCCCAATGGTGGAACAAACTCCCTCACGACGCCAGGACAGCGGAGTCAATCACCACCTTCCGGAGACACCTGAAACCCCACCTCTTTAAGGAATACCTAGGATAGGATAAAGTAATCCTTCTCACCCCCCCCCTCACCCCCTTAAAAGACCTAGATGCACTATTGTAAAGTGGCTGTTCCACTGGATGTCATAAGGTGAAAGCACCAATTTGTAAGTCGCTCTGGATAAGAGCGTCTGCTAAATGACTTAAATGTAATGTAATGATGTAATGTTTGTGATAGTATACAATGAGAGTAGTAGATGAGAGTAGTAGGTGATGGTAGTAGATGATAGTAGTAGGTAAAAGTAGAAGGTGATAGTAGTAGATGAGAGTAGTAGATGATAGAAGTTGGTGATAGTAGCAGGTCATAATAGCAGATGATAGTAGTAGGTGATAGCAGTAGGTGATAGTAGTAGGTGACAGTAGTAGGTGAAAGTATTAAGTGATAGTAGTAGTCGATAGATGTCGGTGATAGTAGTCGCTGATAGTAGTAGGTGATAGTAGTAGATGACAGTAGTAGATGATACATGATAGCAGTTGGAGATAGTAGTAGGTAGTAGTAGGTAATAGTTGTAGGTGACAGTAGTAGGTTATAGTTGAAGGTGAAAGTAGTTGTTGATAGAAGCAGGTCATAATTGCAGATGATAGTAGTAGGTGATAGTAGTAGATGACAGCAGTTGGAGATATTAGTCAGCGATAGATTTATTAGATAGTTGTAGGTGATAGCAGTAGGTTATAATTGTAGGTGATAGAAGTTGTTGAAAATAGTAGATTATAGTAGTATATGATAGTAGTAGGTGATAGAAGTAGGTGAAAATAGTAGATTTTAGTAGTATATGATAGTAGTAGGTGATAGTAGTAGATGACAATAGTAGATGGCAGTCGTAGATGACAGTAGAAGGTGACAGCAGTAGATGATAGGTGTAGATGATATCAGGAGGCAATAGTTGTAGGTGATAGTAGTAGGTGTTAGTAGCTGATGATAGTAGCTGATGATAGTTGTAGGTGATAGTAGTTGGTGAGTAGGTGTAGATGATAGAAGTAGCTGATAGTAGTAGATGACAGTAGTAGGTAAGAGTAGTAGGTGATAGTAGTAGATAATATTTGTAGATGAAAGTTGTAGGTGATAGTGGTAAGTAATAGTAGTAGATGACAGTAGTAGATGACAGTGGTAAGTGATAGTACTAGGAGATATTAGTAGGTGATAATAGAAGGTGATTGTGGTAGATGATTGTAGCAGATGATTGTCACGATCGTCATAAGAAGCGGACCAAAGCGCAGCGTGGTGTGAATGCATGATTTAATGAAGATGGAAAAAACACGAAATACACTAAAACAAACCAACTAAATAACCAGACGAATGTGACCGCTATAGAAACAGAGTGCTAACATTCAACATCACATAGACAATAACCCACAAAATACCCAAAGTAGATGGCTGCCTAAATATGGTTCCCAATCAGAGACAACGATAAACACCTGCCTCTAATTGAGAACCATTCTAGGCAACTATAGACATACATAAACACCTAGATGGTAAACAACCCAATAAACCTACAAAACCCCTAGACAGTACAAAAACACATACATCACCCATGTCACACCCTGACCTAACCAAAATATATAAAGAAAACAAAGAATACTCAGGTCAGGGCGTGACAATGATAGTAGTAGGCGAGAGGAGTAGATGATAGTAGTAGGTAAAAGTAGTAGGTGATAGTATTAGATGAGAGTAGTAGATGATAGAAGTTGGTGGTAGTTGTAGATGATAGTAGTAGATGATATTTGTAGGTGAAATAGTATTTGATAGTAGTAGGTGATAGTAGTCCATGAAAGTAGTAGGTGATAGAAGTAGATGATAGTAGTAGGTAATAGTAGTAGGTGATAGTAGCAGGTTATAATAGCAGATGATAGTAGTAGGTGATAGTATTAGATGGTAGTAGTAAGTGATAGCAATAGGTGATAGTAGCAGGTGACAGTAGTAGGTGATGGTAAAAGATGACAGTTTATGTGAAAATGGAAGGTGATAGTAGTATGTGATAGTAGTAGTTGATAATAGTATATGATAGTGGTAGATTATAGTAGTATTTGATAGTAGTAGGTGATAGTAGTTGATGACAGTAGTAGATGGCAGTAGCAGATGACAATAGAGAGTGACAGTAGTAGATGATAGTAGTAGGTGATAGTAGTAGATGATAGTAGTATGTGATAGTAGTAGATGACAGCAGTTGGTGATATTAGTTGGCGATAGATATATTAGATAGTTGTAGGTGATAGCAGTAGGTTAAAATAGTAGGTGATAGAAGTTGTTGAAAATAGTAGATTATAGTAGTATATGATAGTAGTAGGTTATAGTTGTAAGCGATCGTTGCAGGTGATAGTAGTAGGTGATAACAGTTGGTGATAGAAGTAGGTGAAAATAGTAGATTTTAGTAGTATATGATAGTAGTAGGTGGTAGTAGTAGATGACAGTAGTAGATGGCAGTCGTAGATGACAGTAGAAGGTGACAGCAGTAGATGATAGTAGTAGATGATAGAAGTAGATGACAGCAGTATGCGATGGTAGTAGGCGATAGTTGTAGGCGATAGTTGTAGGTGATAGTAGAAGGTAATAGTAGTAGGTGATAGTAGCAGATGATAGTTGTAGGTGATAGTAATAGGTGAGAGAAGTAGATGATAGAAGTAGCTGATAGTAGTAGATGATAGTAGTAGGTAACAGTAGTAGGTGATAGTGGTAGGTGATAGTAGTAGATGACAGTAGTAGATGACAGTGGTAAGTGATAGTACTACGTGATATTAGTAGGTGATAGTAGATGATAGTAGTAGGTGATAGTTGTACGTGAAAGTAGTAGGTGATAGTAGTAGGTGATAGTCGTAGGTGATAGTAGTAGGTGATAGTAGATGATAGTAGTAGGTGATAGTAGTAGGTGACAGTAGTAGGTGATAGTAGTAGGTGAAGGTAGTAGGTGATAATAGTAGTTGATAGTTGTAGGTGATAGTAATAGGTGATAGTAGTAGGTGTTAGTAGTAGGTGATTGTAGTAGGTGATTGTAGTAGATGATAGTAGTAGGTGATAGTAGTAGGTGATAGTTGTCGGTGATAGTAGCAGGTGATAGTAGTAGGTGATAGTTGTAGGTGAAAGTAGCAGGTGACAGTAGTAGGTGATAGTAGCAGGTGACAGTAGTAGGTGATAGTAGTAGGTGATAGTAGTAGATGACAGTAGTAGATGATAGTAGTAGGTGATAGTTGTAGCTGTCAGTAGTAGGTGATAGTAGTAGGTGATAGTTGTAGCTGTCAGTAGTAGGTGATAGTAGTAGGTGATAGTTGTAGCTGTCAGTAGTAGCTGTCAGTAGTAGGTGATAGTTGTAGCTGTCAGTAGTAGGTGATAGTAGTAGGTGATAGTTGTAGCTGTCAGTAGTAGGTGATAGTAGTAGATGGTAGTAGTAGGTGATAGTTGTAGGTGGAAGAAGTTGGTGATTGTAGTAGTTGATAGTTGTAGGTGATAGTAGTAGGTGATAGTTGTAGGTGAAAGTAGTAGGTGATAGTTGTCGGTGATAGTAGCAGGTGATAGTTGTAGGTGATAGTTGTAGGTGAAAGTAGTAGGTGAAAGTAGCAGGTGACAGTAGTAGGTGATAGTAGTAGGTGATAGTAGTAGGTGACAGTAGTAGGTGATAGTAGTAGGTGATAGTAGTAGGTGATAGTTGTAGCTGTCAGTAGTAGGTGATAGTAGTAGGTGATAGTTGTAGCTGTCAGTAGTAGGTGATAGTAGTAGATGGTAGTAGTAGGTGATAGTTGTAGGTGGAAGAAGTTGGTGATTGTAGTAGTTGATAGTTGTAGGTGATAGTAGTAGGTGATAGTTGTAGGTGAAAGTAGTAGGTGATAGTTGTAGGTGATAGTAGTAGGTGATAGTTGTAGGTGAAAGTAGTAGGTGATAGTTGTAGGTGATAGAAGTAGTTGATAGTTGTCGGTGATAGTAGCAGGTGATAGTTGTAGGTGAAAGTAGTAGGTGATTGTAGTAGGTGATTGTAGTAGTTGATAGTTTTAGGTGATAGTAGTAGGTGATAGTTGTAGCTGTCAGTAGTAGGTGATAGTAGTAGATGGTAGTAGTAGGTGATAGTTGTAGGTGGAAGAAGTTGGTGATAGTAGCAGGTGATAGTACTACGTGATATTAGTAGGTGATAGTAGATGATAGTAGTAGGTGATAGTTGTACGTGAAAGTAGTAGATAGTAGTAGTAGGTGATTGAAGTAGGTGAAAGTAGTAGATAGTAGTAGTAGGTGATTGAAGTAGGTGATAGTAACAGGTGATAGTAGTAGATGATAGTTGTAGCTGTCAGTAGTAGGTGATTGTAGTAGATGACAGTAGTAGATGGTAGTAGTAGGTGATAATGGTATATGATAGTAGTAGGTGGTAGTAGTAGATGACAGTTGTAGGTGATAGTAGTTTGTAATAGTAATAGATTAAAGTAGTAGGTGATTGTAGTAGATGACAGTAGTAGATTACAGTTGATTGTGACAGTAGTAGGCAATAGTTGTAGGTGATAGTAGTAGGTGATAGTTGCAGATGATAGTAGTCGGTAATAGTAGTAGGTGATAGAAGTAGATGACAGTAGGTGATGACAGTGGTAATTGATAGCAGTAGGTGATAGTAGTAGATGATTGTAATACATGATGGTAGTAGATGATAGTAGTAGATGATAGTAGTAGATGATAGTTGTAGGTGATAGTAGTAGGTGATCGTAGTAGATGATAGTATTAGATGAGAGTCGTAGATGACAGTAGTTTGTGACAGTCGTATGTGATAGTGGTAGGTGATGTTAGTAGATGATATTGGTACATGATAGTAGTAGATGATTGTAGTAGGTGATTGTATTAGATGATTGTAGTAGATGATAGTAGTAGATGATACGGAAAGACAAGCTATTATTGAGATAAAGAGAAGGTTTTAGGAAAGAAGGGACAGAAAAGAGGTGTAGGAGGAGAGGCAGCGTGTGGCCCTGTCATAGTGAATATGAGGCTACTGACCCCAGTGAGACTAGCCTTTCCCTTTTTTACACTTCAGAACAACTCCTCTATTGATGTCCTCCACCACCTCCACCGGCCCAGACTGCCCTGCTCTGCCACCCAGCCTGACCTCTAACCTCTGGTCCCAAAGGGTCACTGAGTTGCTTCCTGAACAGGCCGACCCCCCTGCCCCCCATGCTGGACGGACCGTTATCTGGGAGCGCCTGTTGGAAAGCTGACAGGACATGAGGGAGGGGTAAGGAGGGGGAGGAAGAGGGGGGGGGGGGAGGGGTAAAGGTGGTCTGGCAGGACGACGTCGCTCAGATAAGACATAAAAAGAGCCGACCAGTCATCTGAGCCAACCCGTCACTTGAGGGGTCACCGGGAGTCAGCGCTACGGCTACGGCAGCTGTCCATCACATCTCTGGGACAAGGGCTCCGACTGTACCTGACCTGTCAATCACCTGTGGTTACTCAGCAACCACACAGGGGATGCTGCACATACAAGAGCCGACTTAAGTTTTGACTACCACAATCATATGATGTCATGACATCGTTTGTTACATCCACTGCAATTGTAGAAAAATGTATTTTCACAAATTGCTAACGATAAAGTGCCAAATGTGTTTTAACCGTTGTCAATTTGATCTCATATACAGTTGAAGTCGGAAGCCTACATACACTTAGGTTGGAATCATTAAAACTTGTTTTTCAACCACTCCACACATTTCTTCTGAACAAACTATAGTTGTGGCAAGTCGGTTAGGACATCTACTTTGTGCATGACACAAGTAATTTTTCCAACAATTGTATACAGACAGATTATTTCACTTATAATTCACTGTATCACAATTCCAGTGTTTCAGAAATTTACATACACTAAGTTGACTGTGCCTTTAAACAGCTTGGAAAATTCCAGAAAATGATGTCATGGCTTTAGAAGCTTCTGATAGGCTAATTGACATCATTTGAGTCAATTGGAGGTGTACCTGTGGATGTATTTCAAGGCCTACCTTCAAACTCTGTGCCTCTTTGCTTGACATCATGGGAAAATCCAAATAAATCAGCCAAGACCTCAGAAAATAAATTGTAAACCTCTACAAGTCCTGTTCATTCTTGTAAGCAATTTCCAAACGCCTGAAGGTACCACATTCATCTGTACAAACAATAGTATGCTAGTATTAACACCATGGGACCACGCAGCCGTCATACCGCTCAGGAAGGCGAAGCGTTCTGTCTCCTAGAGATGAATGTACTTTGGTGTGAAAAGTGCAAATCAATCCCAGAACAACGGCAAAGGACCTTGTGAAGATGATGGAGAAAACAGGTACAAAAGTATCTATATTCACAGTAAAATGAGTCCTATATCAACATAACCTGAAAGGCCGCTCAACAAGGAAGAAGCCACTGCTCCAAAACTGCCATAAAAAAAGCCTACAAACCTGACTCAGTTACACCTGCTCTGTCAGGAGGAATGGGCCAAAATTCACCCAACTTATTGTGGGACGCTTGTGGAAGGCTACCTGAAACGTTTGACCCAAGTTAAACAATTTAAAGGTAATGCTACCAAATACTAATTGAGTGTATGTCAAATTCTGACCCACTGGGAATGTGATGAAAGAAATAAAAGCTGAAATAAATCATTCTCTCTACTATAATTCTGACATTTCACATTCTTAAAATGAAGGTGTGATCCTAACTGACCTAAGACCAGGATTTTTACTAGGATTACATGTCAGGAATGGTGAAAAACTGAGTTTAAATGTATTTGGCTAAGGTGTATGCCAACTTCCGTCTTCAAGTGTATTTAAGTTTGTAAGGCATTGTGTCATGGTGGTGTCATAACAACTACGGGTGATGTAGCACTAAGCTTGAGGGGTTGATCTTGTAGGTGATCTATAGCTGTATCCAACTCTGGAGCAGACGGTCCCAGCCGTGCCCATGGGACCCCTCGCACCACCAGTCCTGCTATCAGACCTCACAGTACACTGTGATAGGCTATCCAGACGTGCTCTATAACACACACCTGTCACCCCCCCACACACACACACTTATACTTGTCACCTCTGTCATCTGTATCACCTGTAACACCTGTACCCACACACATGTCACATCACACACCTGCTTGTGCTCGTCTTATATTCCTGTATGTTTGTCATATTACATTTGCTTGTGTGTTTACTTTGTGCCTTTCACATGTTGCTATTTTAGATCTTTGATAGGTTCTTATTTTAGATCTTTGATAGGTTTCTATTTTAGATATTTGATAGGTTCCTATTTTAGATCTTTGATGGGATTCTAATTTAGATATTTGATAGGTTCCTATTTTAGATCTTTGATAGGTTCCTATTATAGATCTTTGATAGGTTCCTATTTTAGATCTTTGATAGGTTCCTATTTTAGATATTTGATAGGTTCCTATTTTAGATCTTTGATAGGTTCCTATTTTAGATCTTTGATAGGTTCCTATTTTAGATCTTTGATAGGTTCCTATTTTAGATCTTTGATAGGTTTCTATTTTAGATCTTTGATAGGTTCCTATTTTAGATCTTTGATAGGTTCCTATTTTAGCGTGTGTACATGTGTCTGTGTGTGAAGTTTTTGAGCTGGTAAACAGAAATATATAAAATATATATTTATTTATTTTCTTCCTATTTGTATTATTTATTGTAATAAATAATAGATAGTAAAAACATATTTGAAACATATTTACTCAAATTACTATTATTTAGATTTTGTGTTGAAACCCAGAACAGACTGACCCTCCTCTCCTCTCACCAGACATGCGAGCACACAACCCCCCATCTCAACCCACTCTGCTCTGTAGAAATGACACTGTCGTTGCATTGGTATTTCTCAACACAATGAAATCTGTTCCGTCCTGCGCCAATTGAACATTGCTAACGTTCATCTCACAATGAAGTCTCCATGAACAGCTAATAGAACATCATCTGCTCTGTATCTCCCAGTCTATCCGAGACACACAGAAAAACCTTTTAGCATATCTTCACTTGGGCTGTGCTGAGTGACAATTTGATACGTTAGACAGAAACACTTTTTATATTTGCCTTACTTATAAATGATGCAGTAAAGCATTCAGGGGTTCAAATCTAAATGAATCTGCATCTGGTAAGTAGGTTGAGTGCCATTCAAGTGGTGGATGTCTGTAGGGTTTCTTGTTTATCCAACTTTGAAAAGAGAAATGGTATTCGTTTGGGGAAGGTGCCTTACTTCTACACCTGAGAAAGGACAGGCAGACTTTCTGTTCTTTTTGTTGCTGTTTTGATGCACAGTATGTGCTTTATATGTGTCTGTTGTTCAGTCGTTCTCCATTCATGATTTTAGCACAGTAACATCACCCCCATGGCATGACATCATGTCCCCATTGTAACCCCTGTCCATACCCCATTCACATGTGGTTCTAATGCCCCTCTGTTATACTGGTTATTACGTAATCACAAAGAGATTCGGACAAAACCAGGCCTGAAAGCTGTGAGATTTTTGCAATAGGATAACAGAAATCAAAGGAGAATTGTTGCCTTTTATTTTTCTGATGTTTGTTTGGTTATTTCAAAGGGACCACTTTGACCGGTCCAGACAGAAGGTAGCAGTTTGGCCTTGTACGTAAGAGGAGTGATTAGAAATGTTTTCCACATGAGTTGGGTACAGTAGGTGATTAAGGCACAGCACTGGCACTCGGAACCAAGGGCCCTTGCAGGGCTTCTCATCATCAATGATGGTGTTTTAGCAGATTTAAAGAAACACTTTATCAGGCTTTCGTATCACAGTTTGTTCCTGGTATTTTATATGAGTGGAAACTACACCATAAAGTTAGAACAGAAAATGGACATTTCTGGTTAAGAGAAGGAATAAGGTTTTGGGGGATATATCTACATTGTTCCAGTCTTAATCTGTCCCCTCTCTCTCTCTCTTGTTCACTTTCTCTGGTTCCCAGGTCTCCTCTCACTAAGATATCAGGCTTTCATCCCTCTCATAAAAGTGTTAGTCTCCCTCATTGCAAGGTGTGGTGGTGAATGCTGTGCTGGTGGAAATCATAGGATGAGGTAGTGGATGAGGTAAGCACCAACAGAGAATGTTATCGTGTTAGATGTAGTCTCTCTCATGTAGTATCGGGTACATTTTTACAGGCACTTTACCTGTCCCTCCTCTCACCTACGCTCTTACAGTATTCCGATTGCAATAATGACAGCAGAAGTCGTAGTAATAGTAAAAGTAGTGATAGTGGTTGTGGTTATAGGCCTTTATTTTAAAGAACAGATCAGTATGCCATTCAGGTCCTATATCTGGCCACGTTGACAGCAGCAGTTTGGGTTAGCAGTCCCACCTAAAGGCAGACTTAATCCTCAACTCTAACTACAGAGCTATATGATGCTGGCTCGGGTTTAAAGTTCACTTCTCATCCTGTCCCAGCCTCGGACAAAAAAAAGTGAATATTCTGTTTTATCGAACACCTGTTGTTTTCATTGGAAGAAATACAAGGCAATTCTGCTTGAAATTAGAGAAGATAAGAGCAGAGCAATGTGGTAATGAGTAGACCTCTTGAGTCAATATTCAATAATAGAATATCTTCTCTTTGAGTTGATACCTCTCTCATTCCTCTGATTTTTTTATTCACTGAAATATACCCCTTGAGTTTTGAAGAATATGACTGAAAGGCTATGGCTGTCTTGCCCTATCCCATGAATCATGAAATACGGTTTGTTCTGTGAAAATATCAGAAGGACGTTTTGAATGTATAATGATGTTTTAAATAGCCCTAAATTCAATCTCACGGAATATTTCTAGTTATGAAATCTTATTACTCTACAACTGGCATGGCATTTCTGAAACCGATTGAAATGTCTAATAAGCCTACGTAACATACTTTACAGAATTATTGCACTTAAAAAGCCCATAGGTAAATTAAAATATAATACTTGAACATAATTTTATTGCCTTTTTATTGAAATGATATACTTTTATTTGGGCCAGATAGATAAACTGGATATGACTTTGCTTTGTCGATAAATGTCGTTAATTCTCTTACTGCACTCTTGACTTTTTGATTGTTTTACTAAATTCAGATGAGACAGTATTGGTATTTTATTTAGAGGGACAATGGTCTATTTCAGTAGCAGAAGCCATTATCCGTTGGTAACCTGTAGTTGTAGCTCAACATTTCTACACAAAGCTAATACGCAGACACATTCACAAATATGACTAATTAGTTTACATGCCATTTCCATCACGTCTGTATAACATTCTGTAGCATATTTAGACAACAACACGCCCCCTGTAGGAATCCAATATTTGCACACTACCCTACTGTAATAAGAAATAAGTAGTTTGGATCTATTGGATAGCCTAATAAAAACAGAAACTACATCCAACAGGGATGAATCTGTCTTTAATCTATCTGATCTATGTGAAGATTTGATTGATTGATTTTTATGTCTGAAAATGTCAATGTTGATACACTTACAACGTAGGTCTGCTTTTCACTTATCTAAAGCTTCTTTGCTTTTTAGAGATCGCAAAAAATGTGCACCACAAAATTGTTCAACAACAGTTATTTAAAATATTCCGTCAGTTTGTGTTTTATCCGCAGTGTGGAGTGGTACTGTAAGCCACACTTGGGCGTATCGTCTGTGTACTTCCACTTCACCAATTGTTTTAAAGACAGGCTTTCAAAAGCAATTAGAAGTGATGTGAAACCGGGGCAGTTGCATTTGGAATATCTATTTTAAATGCATTTAATTATTTAGCGTTTTTTTATACCCAGCCTAAAGCACCATCTGCAATTACAATATTTGCTAGTTAAGGAATGTTTGCATATCCAATAAAAGCTGCCGGATGTGTGTGGTTTAATATAAGCTCCCTCATAGGCGACATGCAAACTTTCTTGTGTGCAGAATGTGCAGGAGAGAGATACTTTATTAACCCATTACTATTTAACCAAGGGCATATGAACATGTCCTCGTAGTTTATTCGCTCAAAGCTGAATTATTTACAATAACGTTTGTTTTCTTCATTTGAACAGATCATAAATGCGCTTTTGGGTGTTAATGGTCTTTATGTATATGTGAGTTATCTTCACTTTTTCAGGTTGGCCACTGATTTCTCCAAAGCGTGCACTTGACATAGAATAGTGATGCTATCATATAAAACTGTTACATTTTCTCTTATAAGAGTTTGGGGGGAGGCTACATCAGTGCGTGTCCATTCAGGGATGGTGTCAGCTAAGAGGAAGGCCAGGTGAACTAGCAGGCAGGTGATATGATGAGTTGATTGGGAAGAGAGAAGAGGGGAACAAGATGAACTGTGGCGCCCCTGTTCAGCCTTTACAGCATTGGAGCTTGGCGAGATTCCCATTGGACTTCTGTCTGCTGATTACATCGATAAATAAATACATCGATTTAATCATCGCCTGCAACATTAGGCTACACGATGCGTAAAAACTTCCCTGCGAGACGGATAGCGCGCATTATCATGCTCTCCTGCATGACACCGCAGCACTCGCTGGAGCCTATAGCTTGTTCTATTTCAGCAGTAACCCCAGAATCCTGCAGAGTGCATAATTCCAGAGGGGAAGTAGAAAGTCGATTTAAAATGTCAAAATACCGACTGCGGGTGTGTGTGTGCGCGCACACTCTATGCAGTATTTTTGATTGAAGGTGAAGGAATTTCTCTCTGCAGCGGTATTGGGAGGGGCGGAGGGGGAGGTAGGTGCATAACCTATGCGGGGCCAGCCTCGAGCATTAGAGGGTGCTTTGATCAGAAAGGCCAGTTCATCTTCACCCTTCTCGGGGACTTCATCAGATGCTGATGTTGGTGCGCGCGTGCACCGGTTCCCCTCTGAAGAGAGAAAGGGAGACGTGGGGGGAAGAAAGTGTCATCATAAATGTGCGTTGGGTTGTGGATGACTTTGTGACGACCTCTGTTGCAAATGGGCTATGCATGCGGAATAGTGGCCTCCCTCACAGACATGGAAATGGCTTAGCCGCTATCGCCGTCGCCCTGGTAACCATCTGAGTCCCCATCTCGCGGAGAGAAATGAGTTATGAAAAGGCTAGAGTGAAGCAGGGATTAAACATGATCCCGGGGACAGTGTCAATCAAAAACCAACTCACAAATCTCACTCTTTTTTTCTATTACAAAATTGTGTTATGAAAAGCAGCATATATTTAGACAGGCAAAGGTGCCACCGACCATTTTATATTTTTAGGAGCTTGATAATGAATTGGTGTTTTAATAAACCAATAGGCTAAAGAAGAGGAACTTTAGGTTTAAAAACGATTCCCTTTTCTTAGAGCATTTAATGGTGGTCGATTTAAGGCGATGGATGTATTCAATTACCCAGATTAAATGCAATGGATATTTTAGATTAGACACATTTCTCTCCAGATTAAAGGGGTTGTTCATCATGTTGTATTCTAGTGCGTCATGCAATGCTTCTCCAGAAGGCTATTGTGGACAGAGCAATGTAGATCCTAATCACATGTGTACATTTCCAAATTCAATGTGTAGCCTAAGTAGTTAAGATAATGAGAGATATAATGCTCTTATACCGGTTCTCCATTTCGATATATCGAATATCAGATACATCGCGAGTAGTTATATTTACCAATGATGCCGCTCACCTTTACCTGAAATGGGGGACATAACAGCTTGTTCTTCTTCTGCATGGCTCATATTCACAAATGGAAAGGTTATGAGTCTAGCACACTGAGTGAATGCTCTCCTCCCAAGCCTACTGTTCGACTACCCGCATTCCACCGTGCCATGCACACATTACCCAGCCAGTAAGAATGAGGGCAGAGTGATAAGCAGAGCGAGGGGGGGCTGAAGAAAAAAAACGTTCCCAAATTGGCTTGACCTCATGCTATTTGATATTTTCCTATTTGACAGTCATTTAAAGGCGCGCGGCAGCAAAGCAGAACGCGGACAAGTCCGGCCTGAAACCGAAGCCGTGTGCGCGCGGGGGATCTGGAGAACCCGATAGCTGGGGACTTACACCCTCCAAAGGCTTTCGGGACACTTTAGCCTGGCTCGCTCGGCCCTGGAGCGCCAGTGAGTCGCCATGCAGGGTGTAAACGTTAAATGTTAGCTATTTGTTCCATGGATTGTGAGGGGAAAAAGTCAGTCTTTCATTCATTCTTTTTTCTCCCTCTCTCTCCCTCTGTCTTCTCTTTCAGCCTCCTCAGAACCACACAAACAGCCATTGACTAAGCGGCGTAGGTAGCCCCGTAATAACGCTTAAACGAATCTCCCACAATTAAGCAAAGGAGAAGTTTTTAAAAGGGGAGAACGGAAGAATAAATAGGAAACGGGATGGAAATATTTGTAATCGTTGAGATGGTATAGACAAAGGCTCCTGAGGCAGAGGAATCCCGAGGTTGTCTTGCTATCCTTGCGTTTCCTTATCACCCTGTGGATAAATATTGGTATATCATAGAGGAACTGGGGCCCAGCGAAACCCTATAACGCATTGTTTTGGTTGTTACAATACACAGGTGATCTACATCAAGATATGTGGCTCTCTCTGTATTGGAGCAGGAGGATCCGGCGGCGTCAATGTGGGGGTTCGGGATGGGAAGGATGCTCAGAATGAAAAGCCATTTTGCGCGAGGAGGTTAAGCGACTGGCTTTTAATAAACGAGCCCTTATTAAAGGATGAGTACATTCCCCTGCAGATAAAGGGCCGTTTTGCATTGTGCTCGTTCCCTCGCGGGAAGATTCCTCCTAACAGGCTGTTTGTCTCCAACTCCCCTGTCCTCAATCTCATTAACTAATCCACCCATCTATATTATGTACCCACCTCGCCTCCCTCTTTCTCATCTCTGTTCATCTCTTTCATTCACAACACCCTTCTTATTTCAAAACAAACACAACATTTAAAATACAATTTTCTCACACAATGCGTGAGGTGATTTCCCATAGCGTTCTATGCAATAATACGCTTAATTTTGTTCGCTTTGTCCCCAAACACCTCACCGTTGCAGCCCTTCGATTTGGCCTGGGTAGATCCATGCAGGATTACTGCCGCGTTATTAGCCAGGGCCCGGGTGTCTGCCTGTCTGCTTGAGTGTCAGGCTGCCCATCTATCCCCTATGGCGGGTGGGTTTGTTTGAGATGGCGGCCTGTCTGAATATAAGACTGATAAACATCTGGGGGGCTTTGCCAGGACATTAGAAAATGAGGGATCAGAGAGACATTCAGAGGCCCGGAAAAATACAAACGCGTAATGAGAATATAAATTAAATGAGAGAGACAGGGAGAGAGAGAGAGAGAGAGAGAGAGAGAGAGAGAGAGAGAGAGAGAGAGGGAGAGAGAGAGAGAGAGAGATGCTCATCAGCTAATTACAGCTGCAAATATGATGCAAATGTGTCCTGGCAAGGCAGTGAGCGTTCCCGTTAAAACATGCACCATCCAGATATCCGATGCGGGCAAAGTGCCAAATGGCTACAAAACAAATTTCTTTCACATGATTATTATTATTATTTGAATTCAACAAAGATAACCCAAACCACGGTCAATTGCTAGTTTTCATTATTATAGTTACGTATTAGGCTACCATCATATTCTTATTAGAAAACACAAGTTAAATGTGTGCTTCCTATAGCTAGCTGCTAGCTACTATAGCTAGTCCTATACACTGTGTACAGCCAACTTTGCCCATGCCCCCCCCCCCACCGTCATAATTTCAATAGGGTGGCATACTACCCAAGAACAATGACACCACCGTGCCCAAGATAATCCCCATCCAGCAATTACAGTCCCAACATATTCAATGTTTACACCCTGCTACATGCCCCGTTTTCCAACTTATAATGATGAATGATATTTCGCCTAGGATTAATCATAGAAAATTAAAAATCTCTCGGAGGTGGTTAGATGGAGAGGTGGAGGGAGGGAGGTGGTTGTGGGGGAGATTCGTGAGAGAGAGGGCGGGGGGCTGTGTGAAAACAAATTAGCTTCATCGAATCTTTTTAGATGCAAATATTTTGTTATCTCCACTTTACTGCACTGTTTTCACTGTTTATGATTAATTATCTCTTCTTGGTGAAAAATAAATCATGCAAAATTAGGATCTCGCTGGCTCCACTGGCTAGAGCAGCGATGGCAGGTCGATGCTGTTAATTCCAGGTTGAAATTGACACACTAATTATGCTGCAGAGTGGCGCTGGAACACTAGGAGGCAAGATTATACCTCTGCAGTTCTATTTGTTTTTATCAGATCTCCCTTATATTTTACCAATTAAAAATCGTAAAGGCATTTCATTGCCCCGGGATAAAAAAGCAGTCCTTCTCCTAACATTGGCCATCACTTTCCCTCATCAGATTCATTGTGATGTATTAGATGCAATAAATTATCCAATGTAACAAAACATGGCGAGCTGAAAGGCTGGTAATCTGCAGAGGAGAGATAAGGATTCATTATTCCAAATCATTATGAATCCGGCGTTGGCTGTGACTTCTTTCTTAATCAGCTTCTGTGATCCTGGATACGTGAAGGGAGCAGATAAGAGAGGAGTCGTTTATAATTCTCCCCACCTCGGCCTAATATTTTAAAATAAAATCGCAGGGAAGAAGAATCCGCCGTATATTAAAAAAAACAACAACACTGGTTTACATTTGGAAGGCGCACAGGAGGAGAATAATAAAACACATTGAGAAAATAAACAAGGAAATGCATGAAACACCGTGGCCTATGGATTTAGGAGGCGTTTTGTCTCACATTAAGGTCACCCTTGACATTTACACATAAGCAGCAATTGGCTATGGTTGGCTGAAACCTTAAGTTACAAGGTGCCTTTAATTGGGATAGCTTTGAGTGTATCTATTTAGACTGATCAGGTATGGACATTAGCCTTATCTGGGTTTAGTAGGCTATACATAAATGCTATTATGTGTAGGTTCAACAACGACAATAACACAACAATGCGATGTGTAGCCCAATGCAGATAAGACCAATATGTGCATATATAATCACTAAATGTAATAGTTGATTGCAAAAGCATGATACATTCCAGTGGCAACGCGCAAATGAAAATCTAGCTAAAAAGGTACCCAAACAATTAACTTGGACGACATGTAGGCTGCCAGTGTTTAAACAGGCCAGCTTGTTCTATGCTGCCAACATTAATCGGGTTATGAACATGATATCATAATCCCTCATTCTATCTGCTGATAAGATTCATCGTTATAAATACCAAAAAGGGGCATAAATAAATAAACAATGCGCAAAAACACGAATGTGTACCCTACTTGCATTATACCGGAAGGTTTACGCTCAGCTGTTGTCAGCACACGCTGTCACGCAGGAGCTCACGTCAAATTCAACATTAATCACCCGATTTCATGCCATTACTAGAGTGCACGCGGGAGAGAAGAGGAGAGTGACTTTGGACTTGGCCGTGCTCGCGCTCACAGACATCACTGGACCAACAATGTCCCCAGAATCAAAATGGAGCCTCGTGAAGCTGTGTGCCTCAGAAAATCGGTTGTCTTTTCGTTTAGGAGAAACACCCCACAAACATGATCATGGATGCTTAATTTAGAAGGCTTAATTTATTTTGCGTGTCACATATTTCTGTTCTGTTTGCAAATGGTTGATAGGAGAAAGGGGGATTCATTTTTTCCTGTCACATTTAATTATATCCCTACAATGAATGAAGCTAATTAATTCTTCAGAGATGTTATTTCTTCAAACGTTAATAATATTTGTATTGCACTTACAATAAGTCATAATCATCTACGGAATATACAGCGATTTGACCTTTGTTTTTACTATATCGAAGACATCATTTATCATCGAAACATAATTACCAACACCTTTATATTGACATTTGAAGCCATTTATTTTTTAATAAGCACTTTATTTACGTACAATGCAAGCATATTAAATCATTTACATCTGGATGTGTTATTTTGTAATTCTATTAAAATATTGACATACTAATTCTATAAATGAAAGCTCTTGTTGCCCTGAAAACATTGAATTATTCATTGTTTTAGAAGACTCATTTTTGGCTGGTTGCTTCCGTAAGTTTATACATCGACGCTTGTGCCAATTATCTTTAATTTATTACCTTAATTGAATTTCTTCTCCAAAGATAGATTTTGGTGTGATCAGTTTACATTTTCCTTCAGAGTCAAGTCGCAACGTGAGAGATCAAGCCTCCAGCATCAGCAGAATTGTCTCGCGCTCTCTCTCTTTCTCTCTCTTTCTCGCTCTCGCTCTCTCTTTACTTTCTCTCTCTTTCTTCATTCTCTCTATTTTAGAGGAGGTAGACGGAAGATGGATCAGTTTTATTTGGTGTCTATTTCAAACATGGTATCTGTGTAAGCAGATATGTGGGTGTATGTTGGTGGATAGCCTATGCCGTTTTTTAGTTTTCACAAAAAATATGTAGACCTTTTATTAATAGTTTAAATTAGATTATTAAGATACTGTACATCTATAGGCCTGAATTACATTTTTTTTACCCCATTTGACACATTTAATGGGGAAATTCAGTAGGCTACCAAATATTATGGATGTGCACTTCTGCAACTTTATTTTAGAAAATGTGTTAAATATCAGTGTTAGAAGATCGAAATGAATAGATGAACGAAGGTACTTTATTTCTGAATATTTTAAAAGAAACAATGTCCATTAGCTTCATCATGAATACCATAATCCTAATATCCATTGGTGACGATGCCTATAGTAGTATAGGCCTATGCCATAGTAAAATATAGGCTTACTGAGCCTATGTGATCCTAACAAAAGAATATTCAGAAGTGTGTTTGTGTATATATGTGTGTGGACGCGCGTACTTGAGTACCTCTTTACACATATATTGAAATGGTCGATGACACGCAAATATTGATTACTGGGAGTCGCAATCAAATACGATTTTTATTTTTCGAAATTCACGCATACTAGACACAGATAGAAATAATAAGCAATTTAAAGCATGCCGTGCTCCGTGATTTCTAACGCCCACTATACCATCCCATGATTAGTTAGCTACAAGGCTAAGCTATGGGCTACTTTGACAGTGTTACCGATGCTAAAAATACGAGCCGACCAAATACTACAACAGCTACATGCGCCATAAACAGCAGTCCAGCTCTCTGAACTCATAAAGTGGAAAAATGTCCTAATAGTGGTCTATGGGCAATCGGTTAGACTAACTATGTTTTTCCTCCTTAGACTCCACCGACCCGGAAGAGCTCTGATCTGAATGTACAGATGCTTTGGTTGGCCTGTAGGAGTGTATGTGCGTGTGTGTGTGTGTGTGAGTGAGTGACTCTGGGCTGAGGGCGCGCGCGCCTCGGTTTTTTCCCCTACGCATCTCGCTCTCTCTAAATGCCATCGGCGCTTCGATCTCCATGTCACTCTTTCCTCACATCTGCAGCCGATCAGAAAAAAACGACCGCGAACCTCTATTCCACAGGTCAGTAAATATTTAGATTCCTATAAAGCAAGTCTGTCTGTCTGGCTGTCCTTCAGCGAAGAACACAACGTCTAGCTCTTAAAGGTACATACTAGTTAGTCCCTTCCAGCCTCCCTCTGTGTTTTCTGTCCAGCCAGGCGTATGTCCAGAAATGAATTGATGAGCAAGTTTGTTCCATGACTTTAAAAACGATTTTCGAATATAGCGTTTTTGTAGTGCATCTTTAGGAAAAAGGCACACATGCTTTTTGTTTAGTGAATTGCAGAGACCGGTTAAACAGCTCCGTTTTCTCAACATGTGTAGAGCTTTTCTGCATGTCTGTCAAACAGAAAAGTGGTTAAAAAGACACACGCGACGCCATTGTTTTCTCTTATGTTTTTACTGTAGCCTATATGTGTTTGGCTGCGTTTGTGACAGGCGTTTGGTTAGGGGATATTCAGTCTAAAGTAGTTCGAAAATAAAAATAGACATACTGTAAATAGGCTTTAGGTGGTCTTCAATAATCGTTTTAACAAATCGTTCCTTTTTTCGTTTTTCACCTTTCCAAATTGCTTTGGAATTTATTGCAGTTAACGCACTAGATTCTGAGAGTATTTTACCTACCTCGCGCCTCCCGAAATACAGAGATGAAGGATTTTAATGATCTATTACCACCTGAGTTGGTGACAGGCAGAATCCCTTAACCCATGAAATTGATCTGATTTACCTCGCCAATGGGTCATAAAAGAAAGGAGTTGGATTTGCTGAGGCTGCATTCCCCCTTTTCCATCACGTCTTTGGTCGATATGGCTTGATTTGGAGATGAGCTGTTACATAGAATGAATAGGATACGAAATTAAGGGCATCACAGTCGCGCTATCATGGGCAGAGCTCGAGCGGTTATTTGCATACAGAGCTCAGAACGGGCTGGGAAATCGCGCGCCGTTCTATTGATTTATGCTGAATGCTTCCCCAACAGCTGTGTTTTGGAGATAGGGAGGCTGGCCACTCACATAATCACGAGGTGGGTTACCTTTTAAATAAGGATACAATCTGCCTCCAATCTCCAAATCAGACCACGACAGAGATGGACAGCACACTGAGTGTGGCTTGAAATGTTGATATGTCGAAGTTCTTTGTTTGTGTGTTTATGAAGTTCTCAAATGATGTTAGCTACCTGTCGGATTTATTTAGACGTGTTTGATATGTATGCTAATTAGCAATTTTGTTATGTAAAAAAAGGGGCGAACAAATTCAACATCTGTCAATGGATTTATTTGGTAAAATACGCCATAAGAGCACTACATTTGATGTTGTTTAAAGCAGAGTAACCGAAAACAGTAGCATCCAAATGGAGGCGGTGTGGGCCTGGCGATGCCGCCGTTAAGAGAGAGGAGGTGAACAGCGATCACACGGATAAGCATCTCTCTCACTCAATTGACAGAGTACCTTCATATCTTTTTCTTGTTACTGAAGCTAAAGCATTACCGAAAACATGATCTGTACTCGAGGTAAAATGTTCCAAAAAGGTTTCTCATTTGAATCATTCTAAGAAATACACCTCATTTTTCAAGTTTCATTCACACCGAGAATAATTTCACGCCCTCGTTTTGGTTCTAAGAATCTGAACTGGTTCACATAGTTAATTGAGTACAACAAGAAGCGTTGTTCTTGAAAAGATCAGAGAATATTGTGGCATTAGTCATCTTATACCTGTAGCCTATATTTATAGGCTATATGCCACACGCCCCAACTCGAGGTTTAAAATTTTGTCATGCATGATATCGTTTTGAATGATTTGAAAATGCCTGTTTTCGGTGTATTTAAAAAAAAAAAATCAGCATATATGAAAAGCATTGTTATTATTATTATTATTATTATCATTATTAATAGTAATAATAATAAATAGCTGTTCGTTGATTACATTTAAATTATCCTGTAACACACACATGAAAGTCCGACTGCGTTTCTCTCTCCTTCGCTTTAAAAAAAAAATGTCTCCGTCTTCATCAAGATGATAATAATGTATCCCAGTGGTGACTGGAGTGAAGTAGCTCCAGCGGGTAGAGAGAGTGCCGGGCGAGGCCGGCTGCCCGAGGCGGTGTCCTCTGGTTCACCCTGGATCCGCGCCTCGCGGCTGTTTGGACAGCTTTACCTGCAACATTAGAATGAAACTGTAAAATCTAAACCCATCAAAAGTCTCCTAAGCCAGATGCCGGCACTTTAATTAAATTTCATTTCTGGGCCTTCCCTGTTTTTCATCTGCCCCAAAACTGGGTTACAGTGCAAAGAGCGTCAGGGAAGCTTTCTTTGGAATGTGCTTATCTCCCTGTTTTAATGATGATGCTTCAATGTTTGGACACACATATATGATCAACCAAAAATGTATATTAAAAAATGTAATAGATACAATTTATAGTAATAAATTGAATAGCCTATATGGTATTATCAATATGCATATTATTATTATTATTAGTAGTAGTAGTGGTAGTAGCAGTAGTAGTGTAGGCCTAGTAGTAGTGTTATTATGATTATTATAACTATTATTACTACTATTATTGTTGTTATTATAATAATATGTATTATTATTATAAGACTATAACTACCACCTAATAATTACAACCTTGGGAAATACATTTGTCATAATTACAGTTAGCCTAGGGGGGGGGGGGGCAAAATGTGGACACAGTAAACAAAGAGGTGCTATCTATAAAGTTCATCTCACTCTGACAATGAAATAATCCGGCGCTGTCTTAAATTCTCACCCTCGGTGAAATGTGTGATGTCTTCTGATTTTAATCAGTGTTCCCTGACATAATCGCTCACAAATGATCTCCCAGTCTACTGCTGTGCCCGCCACCAGGCAAAACTACCAGCCATCATACTACCACCAACATTTATGAATCAGACGCCGTGTAGTAGACTAGACATCTGCTTTTTATTTGGTTTGTTTTGGTTATTTTATCACGCACGCACAGACACGCACGCACGCGCACTCACACACACACAGCCCCCCCCCCTTCTGCTGTGACAGTGGTGGGGATTTACAAATGACAACTTTTAAAGGGGACCAGTTTTTATTCCACTCTCCTTCCCTCTTGACACTGAAGCTTGGGAAATCACGTCTTGAGAGATGTCCCACTCTGTAAGCCTCCAGGCATCCAGACAAGAAACAAAAAAACAGTATCAGGATTTTTACATTTACCGTCATGTGTTGCCTCGGAGCACCTATAACGCATAGCCTACTTGGTGGATAATGGAGCGCGATACTTTTCAAGAGGATAATTACACGAGTCCGTTGACAGCTCGACAATGGCGGTGAGATTGTTCGATGTGAGGCGGTACAGCAGTTTCCATCCAGGTTCAGTCTCAGGTTCGCTTGAGTGAGACATGCTCTCTGGGTATCCTGGAGAGGGATAAAAGCGTGCTTTGTCAAATCAGCAATATTTCTGTTTCTCACACATTAACTCCATGCACCCGACTGAGAACGGCTGTGGTAAAATGCACAACCTCCAAAAGACTAAAAGGCCATCTACAAATATCACAAATGTAGCATATCCTATTCTGTAAAATAGGCCTACCTCATTGCATAAGATGGATGTGGCAGTTATTGTTGTGGTCATGCTCTGAATATCAAGTGCTCCCATGGAGACCCTGACTTTTTTTTATTTTTATGTATCATTTCCTTCGTGTCAGTTTGCATTCGTGATAGTGCACTTTGGAAAATGATATGGTATCGATTTTTATGCCAATGCAAGGCTATTAATATAATCTTCTTTTTCTCCCCTTGTAATGTCTGTGTGCATACAACTCACTATACGATTTCTTTTTTTAATGCGTAATTAACGCCCAGCATACCTGGTTACAGATTTGTGCTTATAAATTATTGTAATTTTACTCACTGGAAAAGGGCGCGCGCATTTCCTCTCCAGAACAGCCTGCGCGCTCTGCTCTGCTTGCTGAGAGGGTTCATTTCCTGGCTGTTTACTCTGGAGATGACGTCACGTCCAGTGGCGTCGCAGAGGCTGCCTGTGTCAGTACTTTGTGCAGCACCTAAAAGAACAGCCCCCTATTATACAATGACATGCTGCCAATCGGAGAGTATGGGGTAGCCAAACTGGGAATTAGATACAAAATACCTCCCCACGGGGCAGCCCACCCCTCCCACCTATTACTGTGCAATCAAGTGGAACAAGGCGAGAGTACACTGCAGCATTCATACCTGACATTGGCATATGAAGTAATTAGATGATCTGGTCTATGGTGTCAGTATGAATTTATTGAATTAGTCAATTCAAGATCATACACTATAGAAAAAATGACTGCATCCAGTCACATTTAATGCAGTCTTTTTTAATTAATAATGACATGTCAGGGCATTTGCTGCTTGTCTGTCTGTGTGTTGGGGGAGAGACTAGAGGTCTAATACACTGGGAAAATACTCTCTCTCGCTCAGTCTGTTAAAGTCAACTGAGGAGCCAGGCAGTAATGCAGTGGAGTGTTTTCAGACTGCAGTTCAGCCGCTCTGGCGTCCTCGCCCGCCCCTGCTCTGTGAAGCGAGGAAATCAGCCCAATTTGGGGAGTTAAGTCGTAGCCTGCCATTATAATAACGCGCCTGTCACCGCGAGAGGACGCACTGTCACAATTTTAAGGAAATGGGCGTCCCACAACCTGCCAGGTTGCCACTGGTTCCTCGTTATTGAGCAACAGGCTTCACTTGCTCTCTCTTTCTATTTATATATATTTTTAATGACAAGCCCGGAAATATTATTGTGGCCAGCAGGATTCATTAATTCAGATACTGCATTAAAAAGCAGTCTACTTTAGAATAGAAAATAATAAATATTTAAATAGATGTGTTGTTTTTAATGTTGTCTCAATAAGATGTGCATTTAAGATGTTCATATTTACATATTTAGTACAGTCTATATGTCCATATTTCGTTATAAAAAATGACTTTATTATGGGTTATAATTTAGTTATAATGCACAATGCATTGTGTATAATGGGCATGAAGGCGTTTGTGTACCGGTATTTGCTTTCAAGAAAAATAATCTGAATATGAAATTAAATGTACTTACTATTGGTGAGACTCTTGCAGGGTCTGTGAAAGAAAAATCCTTGCAGCAGTTCTTGGTCATCTCTCCTGGCCCACAATATTCAATTAGGGCGAGCAGGGCAGGCCCCTCCCCCACTGATGACACTGACAGACCCTCCTTAAGTTGCGTCGCGCCCCAGCTGTCTGCAAGCATTGAGCTGCCTGGCGCCATCCTGAAAGAATGCCTTCACTGTAAAAAAAAAAAACAGAGAGAGAGCGAGAGAGAGAGAGACATACACACACTGGGACGGAGAGAGTTCAGAGAGAGCTAGAGAGAGTGGGTGAGAGAGCTAGAGAGAGAGCGAGAGAGAGAGAGAGGGAAGCGAAGTAAGCGGAGAGGGTTGCCGCTGCGCACAAACAGAGATTTGATCTGTGAGTTCGGTGCTAGTCAGTTTGCACTAAGCCACCTACTGCAAACAAGGCTGCGTCTAAACATATACCTCTGCAACTTGTTGAATCGGCTTTATAATATAGAAACTTTGTCAGGGAAAAGTTGAGGAACTTTTGAGTGGGACTGGATACGACCTTGGACCTATTTATGACAACATTCAAGTGAAACATTATTTTTTTGAATGTATGTTTTGAACAATTTTATTTGATTTATTATATGGGCAAATTCACATGAATGTGAATCCCTGCCAAATAATCGCATTTGAATAGACTGAAAATAAAAGCATAGGGGGAACAACGTCATTTTTAAATACATTTTTATTTTTCATCTCCAGGTGAACGAAGTTAACGAAGAAAACTGTGGATTAAACAAAGCAGGAATTCGGACAGATTTTTTTCTTACTTGACTTGAATCGGTTCACTCCGGTGTATATGAACGTTTGCTAAAAAGCTATGGAAGTATCCGCGGACCAACCCCGATGGATGAGCCATCACCACCCATCGGTGCTAAACGAACAGCATCCCGGCTCGCACCACCCGGGCCTCGGCCACTCATACATGGACCCCTCGCAGTATCCCCTCGCCGACGATGTGGATGTACTGTTTAATATCGACTCACAGGGCAACCACGTATCTCCATACTATGGGAACTCAGTCAGAGCCGTCCAGAGGTATCCACCTCCTCCACATAGTAAGTACTGCTTCATTACGCGTCGTTTTAGGCTACTATTGAATTAGAGACATCGACCTCTTATTTCAATGTGGTGTGGTCAGTTTGAACTCAGATAGAGCTAACATAAGACTAATTCGTCTTCAGATGGTTGTGCATTTTAAAATGTCTGAACCGAAGTATTTGTCTAATAGGTTTAAGCCTCAGCGGATCCTGCTAATTAAAAAATGCGAGGGCCATATGAAACCATGCAGTCCTCTGTTATGTGTGGTGTGCCTTTGGTTTCATATGTTTCCCGTTGTGAGTATAGGTCTGTGTTATAACAGTGAGTAAGACCACTCTGTTTCATTGTTCTACTTCTATGTACTTCTATGTTCAGTGCTATTTTAGCACAGTGAACTCAGATGTAAGAAGGGAAGGTGGTAAATATCAGTCGAGCAATTTGAAATCAATGACAAATGTTTAAATTAAGCCAATTAACGTGAATTACAGATGGACAACACGTTACTATTGTCAAATATGACATGTATTTTTGTATCATGGTTAATATCATTAAAATATGTTAACTAACGAATGAATGTGTAGACCTACAGAGAGAATTTGGAAAGGCCCCATGCGATATATTTGGTCATTTCAGACTATCATACTTCACCACACAACCGTGTACATTTCATGGCAGGTAAACTATTGACATGACTTCCTGAACGGAATAGTGAATCATGACCCGTTTTCTGTAGCGATGCTTCCTATGCTAAAACACCACTGTTCAAACCCTCTGCACTGACACTGGCGTGCCACTCACACTGCTGCTCTGACACAGTCATTCAGGCCCTGGGTTTCGGCTAGACCAAAAAATGAGGTAGACTGGAGTCAAGAGGGACAATTTGGGTCAGAGCATATGTTGTCAGGTGTGTAGGCCTGGTGTGCAGTTTAATCTTGTGTCCCGGAAGATTAAATCGCGAGTGAGGTTTTTCTAAAATAGCGTATGTTTAAACATTTTTTTTTTCCATGATCGGCTTTTTTAATGGAAATAATCAAAAGTCTAAGTCATTGTAGTTTCAGTTTCTCCACTGGTAAAGCACATCTGAATTCACTCATATAAACAAGACCTTGTCATATTTATAATGTTTTGTTTCAATAGAACGTGTGACTAAACGTTTTTAATTGACAGTGACTGAGGTGCACCTTTAATTTGTCACGAAGTGATATTATTGTGTAATTTTCATAGCAGGCCTAGACCTACATGGCGATGTCAAACTTAAACCAGCATACATGTGATATATTGTTTAAAGTCAACAAAATGATCATAAGGGAAAGTGATCAAATCGTGAGAGTAGGCTAATTGAATGTAGGCTTATTGTAATTATCTTCACCGAGAAAAATACTGACACCGTTCTATCATCCTATTTTCTATTACAGGTAGTCAGGTGTGTCGCCCCTCTCTACTGCATGGCTCTCTGCCGTGGCTGGATGGAAGCAAAGCAATGCAGCACCACAGCACTTCCCCATGGAACCTGAGTCCTTTCCAGAAGAGCTCACTGCACCACGGTTCCCCGGCAGGTCTCTCTGTCTACCCTTCGGCGTCCTCCTCCTCCCTGTCCGGGGGCCACTCCAGCCCGCACCTCTTCACCTTTCCCCCCACTCCTCCGAAAGACGTGTCCCCGGACCCAGGCATCTCCACTCCGGGCTCAAGCAGCAACAGTCGCCAACACGAGGAGAAAGAGTGCATAAAGTACCAGGTGTCCCTGGCCGAGAGCATGAAACTGGAGTCTCACAGCCGGAGCATGGCATCAATCGGAGCGCAATCCTCCGCACACCATCATCACCCCATCGCCACATACCCATCCTATGTCCCCGAATACGGCCCAGGCCTCTTCCCACCAAGTAGCCTGATAGGTGGGTCATCTTCTAGTTATGGTTCCAAAACAAGACCAAAAACAAGGTCATGTTCAGGTAGGCGTGCATTTTATTATATTACCATTTGATTTCACCTTAGAATATATGGCATTGATGACATCCAGGTGTAATCCCAATGTACCCGTTTCAGAATCAGGACCTATTTTCGTTCTTCACACAAAAAAACTCTTATTTGGGGATATTGGCATGCCATGTAGCTTTGAGTGACAGCCAAGGCCTTTCTCCAGCCCTTGCAGGACCATAGAAAGTCAAATGTATCTCAAAGGGGCTCATGCACAAGATTCGTTTGAGGGGAAAATACAATAGCAGTGCCAAGGAAAGCACTTGGAGGTAATAATAATGCAAATGCATAATAATAGCAACAACAACAATAATAATAACAATAATAATACATTCTAAATAATAATAAACAAATCTTGCATAGATAGTCCAGGTTTCTATCACTACATCAATTTGACTGAGTAACACTTTTAATTGGGGACGTTATAACGTTTCTATATGTTATTAGGCTACACACACATCTTTAATCGCATTCAATCAACACCCTTATTTGTTAGAACACATTGCTTTTAATAGAAAGCAAATTAAATAATTCAAAGTGCATTTGCCCACGAGATTGAACGATTTTCCACTTTCCAAAGCAAAGGAAATGAGTCCTGTGAACGATTAAACAGCCTTAGTACCCTTAAATCAGATGAGTTCAGAATAGTTTTAAGCTGTGCCTAAACCAGATCTGTTTTCAGTTGTTCTATGTCTCACATAGGGAAAGAGAGAGAGGCTAAATCTGTGACCGCGGCCTCCATGCCGGAATGGCTGTCTCGCGCCAGTTTATATGTTTAAGATAATCCCATTACTGTCAGACTGGTGCACGCGACAGTTGTATTGTTTACGCAGAGCCAGTAATAACTTTGATAGAGTCCGGATGCGGGGCTGCATTGAGAGGGGGTAATCACGAATGAGCACTCTCCGTGGCAGAGGGGCACGACTGGCGAGGCGGAATGTTATCCAAGCAAGTGGGGGGTAATTAAAATAAAAGGTTATTCAGGCTCTGCTAGAAACCAGTTAACTGTAATGAGATTAATATCAGTGCCACATAGCATTTGGAGAAATATAGAAAACAGTGGATTAGACGATGCATATCATCAGGCTTATTCAATGCTGAATAATATTCACTTATTACTACAAAAAATAAATCATTTTAATTTGTGGATTAAGTATGTGTGTGCTGTAATATGCGTAAAGATACATCCTCTAAAATGAATCTTAAAGAGGTTATCTATTAATGAGGTCATATAATAGAATGTGTCTACATTGCAAATGTATAGTTGAAAATAAGTATTGGAGAAAGGTCGACTCTGTGGTCTTCTAAACATAAACCCCGGAACACGCCTTGCGCAATTCAAAATCCTGTAGTAGCCTATTTCTCAGAGCCCTATTGTGTAGTGGATACATTTGTTTAGCTGCGTTAGCCAGGCTCCACTATAAAACCACTATTGATTCACAACGTCCTCGGTGTCTGCTGAGGTATATGGAATGTCTATCACATCTAACAAGGCAGAACCAGAAGTGACGCATATAAGTCTCTGAAGAAGTGGAGCGATTTTTGCAGTCGAAAGGGGAAGTGCGGGTGAGGAGAGGCACACAGGCACGGCACAGCGCAAGGCTTCCTCTCTATACGCGTCTATGCTTTCAAATAATCCTGCCGCGCTGCTCGGTTGTTTCAGTTTCAGTGGCGAGGCCACATATGCCTGGGGATCAGGAGACCCCCTTAATGAAACTGTTAACGCGCCTCTCACCTGTCGGTGTCACTAGAGAAGTGCCAGTCAAACCCAAATGCTGGTTTGGAAAGACAGTGGTCATTCCAATCAAATAAACAGGCCTACATATGAATGAATTCGCCTGTTTTACAATAACATATTATTATTATTACTATACACCACTGTGAAATGAGAGGTTGTGTGTGTGGGAGAAAGAAGAGGGCACATTTTAATCACAAAAACATGATTGAGTCCATAGATTTATGCACGCCCTTTTCTAAAGATAGGCTATCAGTTTGTATTAATATATTATGTATTTGATGAAATGATGTGTGACCTCATTGTGACAGTAATCGACCATAACAGACCTGCTTTATTCAATGATAGTCAGATGTTGGTATGATGTCAGACGTATTGTATGAGGTCATTTTCGAAACACTATGAATTGGAAAAGACCTACTAACTCCAGGGTCAAATGTTGATATCTGTTGTAGCCTAACGGAGGCTGGGCTTTTTTGCACTTCGAATATTCAATGCATTGTTATAGCCCCACTGTATTATTATTATTAATAGTACTAGTACTAGTAGTAGCAGTAGTAGTATTAGTAGTAGTAGTATGTTTACTGGTATACTTGGTATACGTTGTATTATTATTACTGTGTACTATGAATGTTATGCTACTATTATAATTAATTATTTTGTGTGATGACATTTTCTACGATGTTTATAACAGCCTTTCTCCCTCTTGACCTGAGGGATCAAGTGTTTCAGATGTGAGATGCTATGTTTAGTTTAAAAGGGGCGAACTGATCTCGGCGCTCTCTCCGTGTTGTGTATCGTTTCTGCTTTCAGAAGGTAGAGAGTGCGTTAACTGTGGAGCTACGTCGACCCCGCTCTGGAGGCGGGATGGCACTGGTCACTATTTGTGTAACGCCTGCGGACTCTATCACAAGATGAACGGGCAGAATCGGCCCCTCATCAAACCCAAGCGACGACTGGTATGTCCCTGCCACTTTGTATTGATGACACTTCCGTCTTTCTCTCTTTCTCTACCCAGGAAGAAGTGTTAGCTGCAGGAAATTGACTCGCCAAGTGCAGGTCTCGAATTCTTTTAGATATACAGTAATAGCAAACTGCAGATTTATTATTACTATTATTTTGCATTTTTTAAAATGATTTGCTTCATCAATTATTATTTTTCCCGCTTCAATTGCCCTACTGTTTGATATTTCTTAGAGGGACAAAAATAGGAGAAAATATATTCCTCTTATTCTGCATTGAGGCAAATCGAAAATATTCAATCCAAGTCCTCACTGCCCGCATAGAAATAATATCTGCAGTTGACATACTGTAAATGGCATACTTAGAATTGGACGTTTATATGGTTTAGATGAGAGATATGGGCTACCATGCACCCTGCAGTATTTGGAGAGGAACCCCCTGAACTTTTGAACACCAGAAAGCTATAGAGCTCTATAGAGCAGTTCCCCTACCTCCCTGCATGGTTAGATAAAAGCGAACACTTTCTAGGCAGGGGACGCCTCGCGTGGACTGCTCGTTTAGCAGCCAGCCAGCTTCTGCTCTAGCCTATATCCCCCTTCTCTCTCTAATGTGAAAACCCGACTTCCCAGGAAAAAGCTGCCGGATATCTGAGCAGCGCAGATAAGTCGCTTTTAACAACATAGCCCGCTTCCCCAGTCTAAACATGAAGGGGACCGGGGACCGAATCAGCGCAAGGAGCGGCCCAGGGCACGCAGGAGTCACGACTCTAGATTGTTCTTCTCAGAACTCAGGCAATCTCTGCAGAATGTTCAAATACTGAGGGAAAATAGTAAGAAAAGGAAAAGAGAAAAGAGAGAGGGAAGTCTGAAGAAGAAGTCTGGGAGGAGATGGACACAGTGAGCTCCATTTTCTAGTACACACGCAGTTTATTTTCGCGTTAATGGAACTCAAGATTGGTGTGCAAAGCAATTACATTATTTAAGTCACGCATGAACATGGGTTATTAGACCACCAGATGTAGATAATTGGAAATCCTTCCGAAAGATAGTGTAGTGCCTTTTGTTTAGCCCATTCGGTGTTAACGGGTACTGTGTCCTATTCGGCCATCTCGTCTATCGATTGGTTTTATAGATTATAACATCAATGTCAGGCCGGTCAGCTAACTGGCGTCTGAGGCAGGCATTTCAACCCATGGGAATGTAGTCCTCTCCCCCTGCAAGTCGAAACGTATCTCTAATGTAAAATCAGGGCATTAGCCCGTCCCAATTTTTAAAAACAATTTTCTGTAATTGGCTAATAGGCAATGTGGTCGGTATGGCGATATTCAAGCTTATATTGCGATATTTAAGTTTACCATCTTCATCCACAAGCATATAATTTTGTCCATTTTATTCATTAGCCATGTCAAATTGTGAATCCCCCTTGACAGCTCAACATGATTGGCTATGTAAAAACAACAGAATAATGATCATTTGATCTTGCTATGCACACATTGATGATTTAACATATATTTTTCCTCCCATGGGAGGCTGGAGATTTGTTTTAAAAATACATAATTCTGTGCGCCAACATGCTCTCACCGTAAAACGAATTGTAGTTCATTTGTATAAACTGTTGAGGTTCATATTTAAACACAAGGAGCAGACACTATCTTACTGTTACTTAAGCACTTAGTCGCTTTAACGGGGGAATTTAATCAGATTTAATAGGTCCCATTTCATACCACTGCTTTTATGTAATCTGTAAATATTTACTCTTGAGATGCGCATGTGCGCATGATGCTATTTTTAGCCTCGAGTCAAAGTAGCGCTGTTTTGGAATGTTGTCTTTATTTTAAAACTAGTTGCAGAAAGTTGATAGACAGAACTTTGCAGAAAGCTATATGTTAGTAATGTATTATAATAGCATTATAAATGCAACATTTGGTTTGATGACCTAGGAAAAGGCCTTATGACTGATATGCATTTTTTAAAATCTCCTTTTCACCAGTCTGCAGCAAGACGGGCAGGAACATCATGTGCAAACTGTCAAACGAGCACGACAACACTGTGGCGAAGAAACGCAAACGGGGACCCAGTGTGTAACGCTTGCGGTCTATACTACAAACTGCACAATGTAAGCAAAACAACAGCCTTTACATTATAGTAAGATATCTACTAACTTATCTAAGCATGTGTCGTCTTTCATATCCTTTCTTTTCTTCCTCATTTTTCTTTCTTTTCATTTATTCTCTCCTCCCTTTTTTCTGTACATTCAAAGCTTATTTG